>NC_134499.1:39473081-39675232 GCF_040206685.1 Ascaphus truei
TCAGTAAGGGCGCTTCCCCCGCCGGCGTGCAGTAAGGGGCGCTTCCCCCCCCCCCCCCCCGCCGGCGTGCAGTAAGGGGCGCTTCCCCCCGCCGGCGTGCAGTAAGGGGCACTTCCCCCGCCCCCCCCCCGCCGGCGTGCAGTAAGGGCGCTTCCCCCCGCCGGCGTGCAGTAAGGGGCCTTCCCCCCCCCCCCTGCCGGCGTGCAGTAAGGGCGCTTCCCCCGCCGGCGTGCAGTAAGGGGCGCTTCCCCCCCCCCCCCCTGCCGGCGTGCAGTAAGGGCGCTTCCCCCGCCGGCGTGCAGTAAGGGGCGCTTCCCCCCCGCCGGCGTGCAGTAAGGGGTGCTCCCCCCCGCCGGCGTGCAGTAAGGGGCGCTTCCCCCCCGCCGGCGTGCAGTAAGGGGCGCTTCCCCCGCCGGCGTGCAGTAAGGGGCGCTTCCCCCGCCGGCGTGCAGTAAGGGGCGCTTCCCCCCCCCCTCCCCCGGCGTGCAGTAAGGGGCGCTTCCCCCGCCGGCGTGCAGTAAGGGCGCTTCCCCCGCCGGCGTGCAGTAAGGGCGCTTCCCCCCGCCGGCGTGCAGTAAGGGGCGCTTCCCCCCGCCGGCGTGCAGTAAGGGGCGCTTCCCCCCCCCCCCGCCGGCGTGCAGTAAGGGCGCTTCCCCCCCCCCCCCCCACCTGCGTGCAGTAAGGGCGCTTCCCCCCGCCGGCGTGCAGTAAGGGCGCTTCCCCCCCCCCCCCCCCCCGCCGGCGTGCAGTAAGGGCGCTTCCCCCCCCCCCCCCCCGCCGGCGTGCAGTAAGGGCGCTTCCCCCCCACCGGCGTGCAGTAAGGGCGCTTCCCCCCCCACCGGCGTGCAGTAAGGGCGCTTCCCCCCGCCGGCATGCAGTAAGGGCGCTTCCCCCCCACCGGCGTGCAGTAAGGGCGCTTCCCCCCCACCGGCGTGCAGTAAGGGCGCTTCCCCCCCACCGGCGTGCAGTAAGTGCGCTTCCCCCCCACCGGCGTGCAGTAAGGGCGCTTCCCCCCGCTGGTGTGCAGTAAGGGGCGCTTCCCCCGCCGGCGTGCAGTAAGGGGCGCTTCCCCCCGCCGGCGTGCAGTAAGGGGCGCTTCCCCCGCCGGCGTGCAGTAAGGGGCACTTCCCCCGCCGGCGTGCAGTAAGGGGCGCTTCCCCCCCCCCCCCCGCCGGCGTGCAGTAAGGGGCGGCTTCCCCCCCCCCCCCCCCCCGCCTGCGTGCAGTAAGGGGGCGCTCCCCCCGCCGGCGTGCAGTAAGGGGCACTTCCCCCCGCCGGCGTGCAGTAAAGGGGCGCTTCCCCCCGCCGGCGTGCAGTAAGGGGCGCTTCCCCCCCGCCGGCGTGCAGTAAGGGGCGCTTCCCCCCCCCCCCCCCGGCCGGCGTGCAGTAAGGGGCGCTTCCCCCCCCCCCCCCCCGCCTGCGTGCAGTAAGGGGCGCTCCCCCCGCCGGCGTGCAGTAAGGGGCACTTCCCCCCGCCGGCGTGCAGTAAGTGGCGCTTCCCCCCGCCGGCGTGCAGTAAGGGGCGCTTCCCCCCCCCCCTCCCCCGGCGTGCAGTAAGGGGCGCTTCCCCCGCCGGCGTGCAGTAAGGGCGCTTCCCCCGCCGGCGTGCAGTAAGGGCGCTTCCCCCCGCCGGCGTGCAGTAAGGGGCGCTTCCCCCCGCCGGCGTGCAGTAAGGGCGCTTCCCCCCCCCCCCCCCCGCCGGCGTGCAGTAAGGGCGCTTTCCCCCCCCCCCCCCCCCCCCCCCACCTGCGTGCAGTAAGGGGCGCTTCCCCCCGCCGGCGTGCAGTAAGGGCGCTTCCCCCCCCCCCCCCCCCGCCGGCGTGCAGTAAGGGCGCTTCCCCCCCCCCCCGCGTGCAGTAAGGGCGCTTCCCCCCCCACCGGCGTGCAGTAAGGGCGCTTCCCCCCCACCGGCGTGCAGTAAGGGCGCTTCCCCCCGCCGGCATGCAGTAAGGGCGCTTCCCCCCGCCGGCGTGCAGTAAGGGCGCTTCCCCCCCACCGGCGTGCAGTAAGGGCGCTTCCCCCCCCCCCCCGCGTGCAGTAAGGGCGCTTCCCCCCCCACCGGCGTGCAGTAAGGGCGCTTCCCCCCCACCGGCGTGCAGTAAGGGCGCTTCCCCCCGCCGGCATGCAGTAAGGGCGCTTCCCCCCACCGGCGTGCAGTAAGGGCGCTTCCCCCCCACCGGCGTGCAGTAAGGGCGCTTCCCCCCCACCGGCGTGCAGTAAGGGCGCTTCCCCCCCACCGGCGTGCAGTAAGGGCGCTTCCCCCCCACCGGCGTGCAGTAAGGGCGCTTCCCCCCGCTGGTGTGCAGTAAGGGGCGCTTCCCCCCGCCGGCGTGCAGTAAGGGGCGCTTCCCCCCGCCGGCGTGCAGTAAGGGGCGCTTCCCCCGCCGGCGTGCAGTAAGGGGCACTTCCCCCGCCGGCGTGCAGTAAGGGGCGCTTCCCCCCGCCGGCGTGCAGTAAGGGGCGCTTCCCCCCGCCGGCGTGCAGTAAGGGGCGCTTCCCCCCGCCGGCGTGCAGTAAGGGGCGCTTCCCCCCCCCCCCCCCGCCTGCGTGCAGTAAGGGGGCGCTCCCCCCGCCGGCGTGCAGTAAGGGGCGCTTCCCCCCGCCGGCGTGCAGTAAGGGGCAGCTTCCCCCCGCCGGCGTGCAGTAAGGGGGGCGCTTCCCCCGCCGGCGTGCAGTAAGGGGCGCTTCCCCCCCCGCCGGCGTGCAGTAAGGGGCGCTTCCCCCCGCCGGCGTGCAGTAAGGGGCGCTTCCCCCCCGCCGGCGTGCAGTAAGGGCGCTTCCCCCCCCGCCGGCGTGCAGTAAGGGCGCTTCCCCCCCGCCGGCGTGCAGTAAGGGGCGCTTCCCCCCGCCGGCGTGCAGTAAGGGGCACTTCCCCCCGCCGGCGTGCAGTAAGGGGCGCTCCCCCCCGCCGGCGTGCAGTAAGGGGCACTTCCCCCCCACCGGCGTGCAGTAAGGGGCGCTTCCCCCCCGCCGGCGTGCAGTAAGGGGCACTTCCCCCCCGCTGGCGTGCAGTAGAGGGGCGCTTCCCCCCGCCGGCGTGCAGTAAGGGGCGCTTCCCCCCGCCGGCGTGCAGTAAGGGGCGCTTCCCCCCGCCGGCGCGCAGTAAGGGGCACTTCCCCCCACCGGCGTGCAGTAAGGGGCGCTTCCCCCGCCGGCGCGCAGTAAGGGGCGCTTCCCCCCCCCCCCCCCCGCCGGCGTGCAGTAAGGGGCGCTTCCCCCCGCCGGCGTGCAGTAAGGGGCGCTTCCCCCCGCCGGCGGTGCAGTAAGGGGCGCTTCCCCCCCCCCCCGCAGGCGTGCAGTAAGGGGCGCTTCCCCCCACCGGCGTGCAGTAAGGGGCGCTTCCCCCCGCCGGCGTGCAGTAAGGGGCGCTTCCCCCCCCCCCCCCCGCAGGCGTGCAGTAAGGGGCGCTTCCCCCCACCGGCGTGCAGTAAGAGCGCTTCCCCCCCGCCGGCGGGCAGTAAGGGGGCACTTCCCCCCGCCGGCGTGCAGTAAGGGGCACTTCCCCCCGCCGGGCGTGCAGTAAGGGCGCTTCCCCCCCGCCGGCGTGCAGTAAGGGGCACTTCCCCCCGCCGGCGTGCAGTAAGGGGCGCTTCCCCCCGCCGGGCGTGCAGTAAGGGGCGCTCCCCCCCCCCGCCCCCCCGCCGGCGTGCAGTAAGGGCGCTTCCCCCCCGCCGGCGTGCAGTAAGGGGCACTTCCCCCGCCGGCGTGCAGTAAGGGCGCTTCCCCCGCCGGCGTGCAGTAAGGGGCGCTCCCCCCCCCCCCCCCCCCGCCGGCGTGCAGTAAGGGGCGCTTCCCCCCGCCGGCGTGCAGTAAGGGGCACTTCCCCCCCCCCCCCCCCCGCCGGCGTGCAGTAAGGGCGCTTCCCCCCGCCGGCGTGCAGTAAGGGGCGCTTCCCCCCCCCCCCCCTGCCGGCGTGCAGTAAGGGCGCTTCCCCCGCCGGCGTGCAGTAAGGGGCGCTTCCCCCCCCCCCCCCTGCCGGCGTGCAGTAAGGGCGCTTCCCCCGCCGGCGTGCAGTAAGGGGCGCTTCCCCCCCCGCCGGCGTGCAGTAAGGGGTGCTCCCCCCCGCCGGCGTGCAGTAAGGGGCGCTTCCCCCCCGCCGGCGTGCAGTAAGGGGCGCTTCCCCCCGCCGGCGTGCAGTAAGGGGCGCTTCCCCCCGCCGGCGTGCAGTAAGGGGCGCTTCCCCCCCCCCCCCCTCCCCCGGCGTGCAGTAAGGGGCGCTTCCCCCGCCGGCGTGCAGTAAGGGCGCTTCCCCCGCCGGCGTGCAGTAAGGGCGCTTCCCCCCGCCGGCGTGCAGTAAGGGGCGCTTCCCCCCGCGCGGCTGTGCAGTTAAGGGCGCTTCCCCCCCCCCCCCCCTGCCGGCGTGCAGTAAGGGCGCTTCCCCCCCCCCCCCCCACCTGCGTGCAGTAAGGGCGCTTCCCCCGCCGGCGTGCAGTAAGGGCGCTTCCCCCCCCCCCCCCCCGCCGGCGTGCAGTAAGGGCGCTTCCCCCCCCCCCCCCCCCCGCCGGCGTGCAGTAAGGGCGCTTCCCCCCCACCGGCCGTGCAGTAAGGGCGCTTCCCCCCCACCGGCGTGCAGTAAGGGCGCTTCCCCCCGCCGGCATGCAGTAAGGGCGCTTCCCCCCCACCGGCGTGCAGTAAGGGCGCTTCCCCCCCCACCGGCGTGCAGTAAGGGCGCTTCCCCCCCACCGGCGTGCAGTAAGTGCGCTTCCCCCCCACCGGCGTGCAGTAAGGGCGCTTCCCCCCCGCTGGTGTGCAGTAAGGGGGCGCTTCCCCCCGCCGGCGTGCAGTAAGGGGCGCTTCCCCCCGCCGGCGTGCAGTAAGGGGCGCTTCCCCCCGCCGGCGTGCAGTAAGGGGCACTTCCCCCGCCGGCGTGCAGTAAGGGGCGCTTCCCCCCGCCGGCGTGCAGTAAGGGGCGCTTCCCCCCGCCGGCGTGCAGTAAGGGGCGCTTCCCCCCGCCGGCGTGCAGTAAGGGGCGCTTCCCCCCGCCGGCGTGCAGTAAGGGGCGCTTCCCCCCGCCGGCGTGCAGTAAGGGGCGCTTCCCCCCGCCGGCGTGCAGTAAGGGGCGCTTCCCCCCCGCCGGCGTGCAGTAAGGGGAGCTCCCCCCCGCCGGGCGTGCAGTAAGGGGCGCTTCCCCCGCCGGCGTGCAGTAAGGGCGCTTCCCCCCGCCGGCGTGCAGTAAGGGGCGCTTCCCCCCCCCCCCCCCGCCGGCGTGCAGTAAGGGGCGCTTCCCCCCCCCACCCGCCGGCGTGCAGTAAGGGGCGCTTTCCCCCCCCCCCCCCCGCCGGCGTGCAGTAAGGGGCGCTTCCCCCCCCGCCGGCGTGCAGTAAGGGGCGCTTCCCCCCCCGCCGGCGTGCAGTAAGGGGCTCTTCCCCCCCGCCGGCGTGCAATAAGTAAGGGGCGCTTCCCCCCCTCCGGCGTGCAGTAAGGGGCGCTCCCCCCCGTCGGCGTGCAGTAAGGGGCGCTTCCCCCCCCCCCCCCCCGCCGGCGTGCAGTAAGGGCGCTTCCCCCCCGCCGGCGTGCAGTAAGGGGCGCTTCCCCCCCACCGGCGTGCAGTAAGGGGCGCTTCCCCCGCCGGCATGCAGTAAGGGGCGCTTCCCCCCCCCCGCCGGCGTGCAGTAAGGGGCGCTTCCCCCCGCCGGCGTGCAGTAAGGGGCACTTCCCCCCCCCCCCCCCGCCGGCGTGCAGTAAGGGCGCTTCCCCCCCGCCGCGTGCAGTAAGGGGCGCTTCCCCCCCCCCCCCCCTGCCGGCGTGCAGTAAGGGCGCTTCCCCCGCCGGCGTGCAGTAAGGGGCGCTTCCCCCCCGCCGGCGTGCAGTAAGGGGTGCTCCCCCCCCGCCGGCGTGCAGTAAGGGGCGCTTCCCCCCCGCCGGCGTGCAGTAAGGGGCGCTTCCCCCGCCGGCGTGCAGTAAGGGGCGCTTCCCCCCCGCCGGCGTGCAGTAAGGGGCGCTTCCCCCCCCCCCCCTCCCCCGGCGTGCAGTAAGGGGCGCTTCCCCCGCCGGCGTGCAGTAAGGGCGCTTCCCCCGCCGGCGGGCGTGCAGTAAGGGCGCTTCCCCCCGCCGGCGTGCAGTAAGGGGCGCTTCCCCCCGCCGGCGTGCAGTAAGGGCGCTTCCCCCCCCCCCCCCCCTGCCGGCGTGCAGTAAGGGCGCTTCCCCCCCCCCCCCCACCTGCGTGCAGTAAGGGCGCTTCCCCCGCCGGCGTGCAGTAAGGGCGCTTCCCCCCCCCCCCCCCCGCCGCGTGCAGTAAGGGCGCTTCCCCCCCCCCCCCCCCGCCGGCGTGCAGTAAGGGCGCTTCCCCCCCACCGGCGTGCAGTAAGGGCGCTTCCCCCCCCACCGGCGTGCAGTAAGGGCGCTTCCCCCCCGCCGGCGTGCAGTAAGGGCGCTTCCCCCCCGCCGGCATGCAGTAAGGGGCGCTTTCCCCCCCCCCCCCCCGCCGGCGTGCAGTAAGGGCGCTTCCCCCCCCGCCGGCGTGCAGTAAGGGGCGCTTCCCCCCCCGCCGGCGTGCAGTAAGGGGCTCTTCCCCCCCGCCGGCGTGCAATAAGTAAGGGGCGCTTCCCCCCTCCGGCGTGCAGTAAGGGGCGCTCCCCCCCGTCGGCGTGCAGTAAGGGGCGCTTCCCCCCCCCCCCCCGCCGGCGTGCAGTAAGGGCGCTTCCCCCCGCCGGCGTGCAGTAAGGGGCGCTTCCCCCCACCGGCGTGCAGTAAGGGGCGCTTCCCCCGCCGGCATGCAGTAAGGGGCGCTTCCCCCCCCCCCGCCGGCGTGCAGTAAGGGGCGCTTCCCCCCGCCGGCGTGCAGTAAGGGGCACTTCCCCCCCCCCCCCCCCGCCGGCGTGCAGTAAGGGCGCTTCCCCCCGGCGGCGTGCAGTAAGGGGCGCTTCCCCCCCCCCCCCCCCTGCCGGCGTGCAGTAAGGGCGCTTCCCCCGCCGGCGTGCAGTAAGGGGCGCTTCCCCCCCGCCGGCGTGCAGTAAGGGGTGCTCCCCCCCGCCGGCGTGCAGTAAGGGGCGCTTCCCCCCCGCCGGCGTGCAGTAAGGGGCGCTTCCCCCGCCGGCGTGCAGTAAGGGGCGCTTCCCCCCGCCGGCGTGCAGTAAGGGGCGCTTCCCCCCCCCCCCCCTCCCCCGGCGTGCAGTAAGGGGCGCTTCCCCCGCCGGCGTGCAGTAAGGGCGCTTCCCCCCGCCGGCGGGGCGTGCAGTAAGGGCGCTTCCCCCCGCCGGCGTGCAGTAAGGGGCGCTTCCCCCCCGCCGGCGTGCAGTAAGGGCGCTTCCCCCCCCCCCCCCCCTGCCGGCGTGCAGTAAGGGCGCTTCCCCCCCCCCCCCCCACCTGCGTGCAGTAAGGGCGCTTCCCCCCGCCGGCGTGCAGTAAGGGCGCTTCCCCCCCCCCCCCCCCGCCGGCGTGCAGTAAGGGCGCTTCCCCCCCCCCCCCCGCCGTGCAGTAAGGGCGCTTCCCCCCCACCGGCGTGCAGTAAGGGCGCTTCCCCCCCACCGGCGTGCAGTAAGGGCGCTTCCCCCCGCCGGCATGCAGTAAGGGCGCTTCCCCCCCCACCGGCGTGCAGTAAGGGCGCTTCCCCCCCACCGGCGTGCAGTAAGGGCGCTTCCCCCCCCCCACCGGCGTGCAGTAAGGGCGCTTCCCCCCGCTGGTGTGCAGTAAGGGGCGCTTCCCCCCGCCGGCGTGCAGTAAGGGGCGCTTCCCCCCGCCGGCGTGCAGTAAGGGGCGCTTCCCCCCGCCGGCGTGCAGTAAGGGGCACTTCCCCCCGCCGGCGTGCAGTAAGGGGCGCTTCCCCCCGCCGGCGTGCAGTAAGGGGCGCTTCCCCCCGCCGGCGTGCAGTAAGGGGCGCTTCCCCCCGCCGGCGTGCAGTAAGGGGCGCTTCCCCCCGCCGGCGTGCAGTAAGGGGCGCTTCCCCCCGCCGGCGTGCAGTAAGGGGCGCTTCCCCCCGCCGGCGTGCAGTAAGGGGCGCTTCCCCCCGCCGGCGTGCAGTAAGGGGAGCTCCCCCCCGCCGGCGTGCAGTAAGGGGCGCTTCCCCCGCCGGCGTGCAGTAAGGGCGCTTCCCCCCGCCGGCGTGCAGTAAGGGGCGCTTCCCCCCCCCCCCCGCCGGCGTGCAGTAAGGGGCGCTTCCCCCCCCCACCCGCCGGCGTGCAGTAAGGGGCGCTTTCCCCCCCCCCCCCCCCCCCCCCGCCGGCGTGCAGTAAGGGGCGCTTCCCCCCCCGCCGGCGTGCAGTAAGGGGCGCTTCCCCCCCCGCCGGCGTGCAGTAAGGGGCTCTTCCCCCCGCCGGCGTGCAATAAGTAAGGGGCGCTTCCCCCCTCCGGCGTGCAGTAAGGGGCGCTCCCCCCCGTCGGCGTGCAGTAAGGGGCGCTTCCCCCCCCCCCCCCCCCGCCGCGTGCAGTAAGGGCGCTTCCCCCCGCCGGCGTGCAGTAAGGGGCGCTTCCCCCCACCGGCGTGCAGTAAGGGGCGCTTCCCCCGCCGGCATGCAGTAAGGGGCGCTTCCCCCCCCCCGCCGGCGTGCAGTAAGGGGCGCTTCCCCCCCCCCCGCCGGCGTGCAGTGAAGGGGCGCTTCCCCCCCCCCCCCCGCCGGCGTGCAGTAAGGGGCGCTTCCCCCCCCCCGCCGGCGTGCAGTAAGGGGCGCTTCCCCCCCGCCGGCGTGCAGTAAGGGGCGCTTCCCCCCGCCGGCGTGCAGTAAGGGGGCGCTTCCCCCCCGCCGGCGTGCAGTAAGTAAGGGACGCTCCCCCCCCCGCCGGCGTGCAGTAAGGGGCGCTTCCCCCCCCGCCGGCGTGCAGTAAGGGGCGCTTCCCCCGCCGGCGTGCAGTAAGGGGCGCTTCCCCCCCACCGGCGTGCAGTAAGGGGCGCTTCCCCCCGCCGGCATGCAGTAAGGGGCGCTTCCCCCCCCCCGCCGGCGTGCAGTAAGGGGCGCTTCCCCCCCCCCCGCCGGCGTGCAGTAAGGGGCGCTTCCCCCCCCCCCCCCCCCCGCCGGCGTGCAGTAAGGGGCGCTTCCCCCCCCCCGCCGGCGTGCAGTAAGGGGCGCTTCCCCCCGCCGGCGTGCAGTAAGGGGCGCTTCCCCCCCGCCGGCGTGCAGTAAGGGGCGCTTCCCCCCCGCCGGCGTGCAGTAAGTAAGGGACGCTCCCCCCCGCCGGCGTGCAGTAAGGGGCGCTTCCCCCCCGCCGGCGTGCAGGTAAGGGGCGCTTCCCCCCGCCGGCGTGCAGTAAGGGGCGCTTCCCCCCCGCCGGCGTGCAGTGAGGGGCGCTCCCCCCCGCCGGCGTGCAGTAAGTAAGGGACGCTCCCCCCCCGCCGGCGTGCAGTAAGTAAGGGGCGCTCCCCCCCGCCGGCGTGCAGTAAGGGGGCGCTTCCCCCCGCCGGCGTGCAGTAAGGGCGCTTCCCCCCGCCTGCGTGCAGTAAGGGGCGCTTCCCCCGCCGGCGTGCAGTAAGGGGCGCTTCCCCCCCGCCCGCCGCGTGCAGTAAGGGGCGCTTTCCCCCCCCCCCCCCCCCGCCGGCGTGCAGTAAGAGGCGCTTCCCCCCGCCGGCGTGCAGAAAGGGGCGCTTCCCCCCGCCGGCGTGCCGTAAGGGGCGCTTCCCCCCCCCCCCCCCGCCGGCGTGCAGTAAGGGGCGCTTCCCCCCACCGGCGTGCAGTAAGGGCACTTCCCCCCGCCGCCGTGCAGTAAGGGCGCTTCCCCCGACGGCGTGCAGTAAGGTCGCTTCCCCCCGCCTGCGTGCAGTAAGGGGCGCTTCCCCGCGCCGGTGTGCAGTAAGGGGCGCTTCCCCCCGCCGGCGTGCAGTAAGGGGCGCTTCCCCCCCCCCCCCCCCCCCCCGCCGGCGTGCAGTAAGGGGCGCTCCCCCCCCGCCGGCGTGCAGTAAGGGGCGCTTCCCCCCCTCTCCCCCCCCCCGCCGGCGTGCAGTAAGGGGCGCTTCCCCCCCACCGGCGTGCAGTAAGGGGCGCTTTCCCCCCCCCCCCGCCGGCGTGCAGTAAGGGGCGCTCCCCCCCGCCGGCGTGCAGTAAGGGGCGCTTCCCCCCTCCCCCCCCCCCCCCCCCCGCCGGCGTGCAGTAAGGGGCGCTTCCCCCCGCCGGCGTGCAGTAAGGGCGCTTCCCCCTGCCGAAGGGGAGCTGCTTTAAGATTACTGAACTCTAACCGTGTCCTTAACGTGACGGGGGAGAAGATGGCGTGGTACTATTTATCAGAATAATTTTTTGATACAAAAATAAAACGTGTGATGTTTGAAAGCTCGTACATTGCAAAGTGTGTTGACCCACTAAATGGTATATTGCTATCTAATGTCTTTTTTATTGCTGTTTTTTGTAATGATTAAGATGATGTGTTACTTCCTATAGTACAGTGGGGTGTGGGCAACAGAAAATTAACTTAATATAACAAAGTACTTCTAGAATTCTCACTACTTCTATTTCTCTGCAGTGTTTTCCAGCGGGAAAGAAACACTTCACTGTTGAAGAACTGTTTGGAACATCTTTACCAAAAGAACAGCCGGCATCTACATGCCCTAATCCTGACATCATTGAGAAGCGTCAGCCAGACATAGGACATAACCTGTTCTTGCCTTTCTCGTGTGAGCAATCAAAGCCGCTACATCCAGTGGTGAAGGCAGAGTCTACAACCGTGAACTCTAGTACCAGTGATTTCAGCCAACCTGTCTGTATAACACCGGTATTAATTGCCCAGGGCACCGTCGCACAACCAGACTCTCGGAACGTTCCAAACTATTCTGTACGGTTAAGCCCCAACCATGGTTCAACGTTGTCATCAGAAGTTCTGCCTACACCAATTCTGCCTATCTCCAGTAATGCCACCAGTATAATGCATGTCATTCAGACAGCTGTACGGCAAACGTCTCCTCATATGAGCCAGCCGATTTTAGACCTCAACCACACTCCCCAGAACTGGCAGTTCCTTCCACCGTTGGCCACCATCATCACTGGCAATGTGTCAAGTACTTCTCATTCAAGTGTTGATCTTCTCCAGAAACTCAAGTTGACGCCACAGCATGACCAACTACAGTCACCGCCCATCAGTAAAGCAACCATCGCCTCGAAGTTTTCCTCTGCGGTTAGCCCAACTGGCAACACCAGAGAGTTTTAAAGGAAATCCAATAAAAACCAAGCCAATCGGTAGTCTGCTAATGACCCGATCCAGGTAACTCGCAGCACACCTTTCTCTTTTGGCTGCATCTTTGTAGGTTTGACTTAAATTGCCAGCAAGCTCACTTTTAATTCTTGATTTACTGTACAAATCTGCAGTTCACCAAGTGAGTTATCCATTGCAAACTCTTGCAGTTACAGTAGGGGCATCTCCTGGGCTTGTAGAGTAACATTACTCTTCGTAAATTGTATGTGTTTTAACAATAGAGGGCATAGATTGCTTTTCATAGCACACCTCGCAGCCCCCCTAACCAGTTAAAAGCTATGTAATTGCTTATAGTTGTAATAGCATTTCATATAACTTATTTCATATAGCGCTTTTCTCCCAATAGGATGCAAAACGCGGCACAATTAGCGCATAGTGTGCGGTTACGCAGCGCACAGGATTGTTACACAGTCCCTGCCCACATGAGCTTACAATCTATGATTTTGGTGCCTGACTACGTGACTTGCCCAAGGTCACAAGGAGCTGACCCCGGGATTGGAACCAGGTTCCCGATTCCATAGTGTCGTTATCAGTCTGTGCCTGTACTCGCCGAGTCGCGCAATTCTCCCTGTTGAGGAGAATTTCATTATTGTTGAGTCTACCTCCTAACGTCGCCCACCTTTTTATAGAACACGTAACAATGATTATTGCTGATACAATGTTTTCATGTTACTGCTAAACGCTGCACTATCCAACGTTCTTTCTTAAATCCAATGTTTACCCCGATTCTCTGATATCGAGCCTCGCCCTTTTATGTATTTTATATAGAATGTACATGAAAAGAGAGAACCTGAACCATTTGCTCAGCACAAGAGTTTATCCAAGGCGGGACCAGTAAGTCGATTATTTATATTGATTTTAAATTGCATTGCTGCCAAAATCATGAGTCTTTAGTGTTTTGGCAGCTTGCTCCTCTTGAACAGCCTTTCCATTCATTGTAATGAAGCACAGAGGCCTGACATGGCTAATCACTATTATACAAGCATATCCTCACATTAATGGGATGTTCTTCCTAAAGGAATAGCTGTCGTCATTTTTGTATTTAATATTTTTTTTTCTTCATATTAAACAATCGGAAACTAAGTTCCGGTGAGGTAGAAAAGTGACAAACCTCCACCGTACTGCAATTAAAAATGCCCTGTGTGAGCACGGTCGCACGTCTGACGGGTAACAATTAAACTCTACATTTAGACGATCTAATGAATGTTGTCGTCTTTATGATCTGGTAATTGGGGCATGCCATGTTGGGTTTAAAACCTGAGGGAATGAAAGAGAAAATTGAAAGTTTAACATGTAAAATGTAGTAAAGATTTAATGTTGGTAACTGCAGCCCTATGGATATTCCTGTTGTGCAGTGGGCAGACTTTTCATACAGTATGCAGACTTAAAAAACAACTAAAGTTTAGATAAAAATGTTCATTAATTTTGCACATTATGCAGCATGCTAAATAGAGTTTTTATATATACTTAATGATGATAGATCTTTCGTTCGTGGTGGATTTTCTTACTGTTCTTATAATGTCATTTTGATTTGAACACTTTTAAAGATTAAGCAGCCGATTTATATTTCCGTCAATGAATTTGTTCCCTTTCTATGTTTTGGGTTGCAGGAAAATAATTCTGGTGTTGTTCCTCTGCAGGGTGCAACTTCCCAGTATGTTGCTTCTACAACCACCGTGGCACCTACAGTCCTCTTGTCACCCAGTGTCTTCCAGCAGTCGTTCCAAAAACCAACTGACCAGGAGGATAAAATGGCAACTTCGCCTCCAACACACGGGACAGCTGATGTACCAAAATCCAATGCTCCCCTGTTCGTTCTCAGTAGATCGCAGCTCCAAGAAACATTAGTACATCTTATAAAGGTAACAGGAGAAACATATAAAGCTATATTGGGCATAAGGGAAACAACTTTGGCAGTTTTAATTACGAATATGGAGACCTACAAAAATCAGTTAGATCATTAACCAAGTGTCACTTTTAAGTTCCAGATCTGAATTTGGGTACGTTCATTAATCTTACACCAGATTTGGTGCATTGTAGTAGGACAATGATTCTTTGAAGTGAAGGTTGCGATTCTGGAACCAAATCATTAACATTATTCTTTATTTTCTAGAACGATTCCAGCTTTCTGAACACGGTTCATGAAGTCTATTTGCATGTTCTCACAAAGAACTTGGACAATGTCCAGCTATAAAGTGGCATCGTGGACCATTTCTCCCCCATTTTTCTCCATGGAACGGCCAAAACATAGTTACATATCTAAAGGGAAGGACATATGTTGAATTACTTACATGCATTTTGAAGGAAGGACGGACATTAGTTGAGGGAAAAGCTGCAAAATAACCTCTCTTACAATGTAGGTTTTATTTCAAGCAATCACCAGCAGTCCTGTTTACAGGAAATGTTCACTGGCGTTTGACTGGCGCATACCTTTTTAGCATTGTACAGGGCAAAAATACTTGCTTGTTTATGGCCATCGTTTGAAAGGAACCCTAGACATGCCTGTTTTAAGAGATCGGCTATACAGCAAGCAGAAAACGCCCAGTTTTACCAACCACTTCCAGTTTTAAAGGTGCTGCTCCCCCTCCCCTTCAAAGAAAGTCCCGTCTTAACAAAAAAAGGTTAATATGATGTACACGTGATTGCTGCCGTTAAAAAAAAAAAAAACAAAAAAAAAAAGTTTCTTTAATGGCTGTTCTTGATTTTATTTAAATTTTTATCCAAGAAAAAGGACAGAACTCCTTTTTGATCACTTGCCAACCTCTGCTGTACATTCTCAGAGCCGTTATCAATGCAGGCAGCCCGAGTTATCAATGAAACGTTTATCCTGAGCCTCTCCGATGAGGTTCGTTGAAGTCCTGCGAGGTCGGTGAGAGGCGCTCAGTAGCCCAAGTGAGGGTTTTGGACTCTGATTTCTCTCTCTTCCCCCCGCCCCCCCCTCAGGAAATAAACACACTGCTTAAATGAATGAGAGGGTGAAAACACCCCCCCGTATTATACAGTATGGTGAAGAAATCATTAACATTTAAAACAAGTCATGTAATGGGGGATGGCAAATGTAAGGTCCGTTAGAATCCATTAGATTTGGATGATCATGTTCTGCAGTTTCCTGCTTGTAACATCCCAGCAGAGTTTTCACCTCCTATAATTAGAAGTCGCGTGTGTCTGGTTTTTATTTTTCTTTCTTGTAGGTTTTCTTAGGTAAGTTTCAGCTTCATTAGCGGCAGCGGCTTTTACCGTCCAGGTCGGAGCGGCCAACTCCAGTCCTCAAGGGAAACCAACAGGTCAGGTTTTCAGGATATCCCTGCTTCAGCACCGGTGGCTCAATCAGAGGCTCAGTCAAAGACAGCCTCTGACTGAGCCACCCTTGCTGAAGCAGGGATATAATGACCTGTTGGTGGCCCTTGACAACTGGAGTTGGCCACTCCTGGTCCAGATTGTTGGTGGGGGGAGTCCCGCTATATAATGGTGGTATGATGCCATTTTTTGTTTTAATAGGTTTCAAACTATGAGGAAATGACATTTGGGTGACAAAGCCTGATTCCTTGTAGCTCCATGAACCAAAGTTACGGTTTGGGCTCGGATGCCCCATTTAGAGCAGACTTGCTGTGTGTTTAAAGTTTTTATTGCGGAGGGGGGATTGAAGTTCAGGACAAAATATAGAGGTGCCTGAATTGTTTGACCCATTCTTTTGTGTGTGTCAAATACTTGTTTTCTTGTAAATGATGGTTAAACCTTGACCTAAAAGTCTTAGCCTTTTCAGAAACTATAGAAGGTTTTTGGTCTTAAAGCCGCAATCCCCCCATAAGTTTGAGTAAAATGTAATTGAAATAATTGCCAGCTCAGGTTACCATGGTAACCGTTACACTGCACTGGGCTCTGGGGAGAGCTCCATTTTAACCTCCCGAACATTTAAGATTTCGAACACTAATCTCCTAAAAGGAGTGTCTGTTTTTAAAAAGAAAAACGGCATTAAAAATTATAACAGGATCTATTCTCCCCCCCCCCCCCCCCGGGTTTAACGCAAACCCGCGTATTAATTTACTTTCCTCAATTTAGCATCAAATATGTTTTGTTTCGTGCATGTTATGCTTGTTTACATGCAACTTTTTAGGGTGGTTAGGGGGGTGGGCAAGAATAGATTTCTCAAACCGATATTCATGCAAAGTATTTTGCCTGATACTCATTACATTGAGTGTTTGATTTGGCTGCAGTTTGATTTGATTCAAATTGAATGCCCGTTTGGAGCCATGTCTGCAGGTTTAGGATCGGTATTCCAACGTATTCCATGCAGAATAGAACTATTTTTAAGTTATGGAAGAAGGCTGCTGTACTCCAAATAATGTTTCTGTTTATGATTATTTAAGGTAGGGGTGCTCGGCTCAGGCCTCAAGCCGCCACCGCCAATGGGTCAGGTTTTCAGGATGTCCCAGATTCAGCATAGGTGGCTCAGTCGACGGCCTCTGAGCCACCTGTGCTGAAGCTGGGACTGATTGAGCTACCTACCTGTGCTGAAGCTGGGATATCCTGAAAACCTGACCTGTTGGGGGGGCGGGGGGGAAGGGGGCGGCTTGAGGACTGGAGTTGGCCACCACTGATTTTAAGGCAACGTTTAAAAAATAAATAAATAAACAGAATAGAGAGCGAATCCTTAAGATAAAAGTAAAAATGAATCTGGTTGTAATGCAGCCTTATAACTATGTTGTGTAGAAGAGAACATCGCGCCAAACTGGGTGTGGGAAGCTTCGAAAAATACTCCAGAATTATGAGTGGAAATGCTGTATAACTGAAACGGAACTAACCCCCTTCCCCTCCATGCTTTTCCCATCTTCCCCTCCATGCTTTTCCCATCTTCCCCTCCATGCTTTTCCCATCTTCCCCTCCATGCTTTTCCCATCTTCCCCTCCATGCTTTTCCCATCTTCCCCTCCATGCTTTTCCCATCTTCTCCTGTTCCCTGCAAAAAAAAGTGCAGCTCAACCCCGTTATAACGCGATCCGTTACGACGCGAATCCGCTTACAACGCGATGCAAGCGTGGCTCCCAATTTTCATATTTATGAATACTTTACAACACGATTATTGGTGTCTTAAATATTTTATTGTACAATGCATACAATTGTACATTATTTCGAACGCGATCTGCTTATAACAAGATGTGATTCTTTGGACCCCAAGCACAGTGTTATAAGGGGGTTGAGCTGTATCTACAAAGCTTGGTTAATTATTCTCCTCCTAGCACACACTGAGAACCTCTGTGACAAGTAGCAAGTACTTAGTGCCGTGTTTTTCAACCGGATGTTCCTTGGAATCATTGGGTTCCCCGGGCATCCCTAAAGTGTTCCCTGAAATTTTCAGCTCATTTGAAAATTGGAGAATTTACAATGAATCAGATCACTGACACGCCATTAGAGAGGGTTGGGGTTCCTTACAATGAATCAGATCACTGACACGCCATTAGAGAGGGTTGGGGTTCCTTACAATGCATCTGATCTCAGATGCGCCATTAGAGAGGGTTGGGGTTCCTTACAATGCATCTGATCTGAGACGCGCTATTAGAGAGGCTTGGGGTTCTGCAGAATTTCACAGTATAATTCTTGGGTTTCTTAACCAAAAAAGGTTAAACACTGACTCAGCAAGTGAACTATACCTCAACCCCCATACCATAATTAACCAAAGTGACAATGTGTACATATATTATCAAAAACCCTTCTAGATATGGCATCTTTGGTGACAGTGCTCAGCTCAAGTCCTCAAGCCCCCCAACATGTCGGGGTTTAAGGATATCCCTGCTTCAGCACAGGTGACTCAGAGGCGGTCTTCGACCGAGCCTCTGAGTTACTAGTGCTGAAGTTGGGATATCCTGAAAACCTGACCTGTTTGGGCGGGCCTTGAGGACTGGAGTTGAGCCCCCCCCACCCCCCGTTAGCTAGCAACAGTGTGATGCCAATCTGGTTCAAATGCCCAGCTCACAGCAGACTGTGTAATCAAAACTGCAGAGGTGTATAACCAGACGTGAGTTTAAGGTAATATACAAGAAACTAGTCTGATCTTGTATACAGTGTTTTGTATCAAGGTCACAGTTTCAAGTTCTATAGCAATGTTTTTCAACGGGGGTTCCACTTCCTAGGAACCCTTGTGTTCCGTACACATCCCTAACGGGTTCAATGCAATTATCAGGTCATTTGAAAATGGTACCAAATACAGAAGAATTTACAATGCATCTGCTCTCAGACGCGCTATTAGAGAGGGTTGGGGTTCCTTACAATGCATCTGATCTCAGACGCGCTATTAGAGAGGGTTGGGGTTATGCAGAATTTCACAATATAATTTATAGGGTTCCTCAACCAAAAAAAAGTTAAACACTGTTCTACAGCATAAAAGCATGGCTTATATTGAAGACATTTCAATCAAAGTTACCCTCTCTTTACATTGAAGAGTTAAGCACAGAAATCCCTGCTGGTCCTAACATGAAATAATTAAATGCATTTGTTTTTTCTGATTGAAAGCACTGCTTTCTGCTCTTATTTCCTGTCTATGCAATATTTTAGTATTCTGAATGTAAATGATTCCAACTGCATGGGAATAAAGTGAAAACGACAAAGACCAATCAGAAGTTTTAGACTGCTTAAAGAAAAGATAAAAACAGCTAATGATTTACTATTTATAATTGGTGAGAAACACATTGGATAAAAATAAATATCTGATTTCTTTTTTTTTTGTTTTTTTACGGCTTTGACTAAATTGTTTGGCGCACAAAATATGTTGCTTTTGTAGCAAAATGGTCAAGTTGTATCTTTTTTTTTCCTGATAGATCTGAAGCCAATTGTTTAAGTCCTTACCGTTTTGTTTTGATCCAGTGTAATATGTTGTAATTTTTGTTTTTTTAATTCTATGCCCCTCATTGTATAATCTAAATCTCCATTCCCTTCATGAAATGCACCACCACAGAGAGACTTCCATTGGAGGAGGAATGGAAAGTGTATGTGCCCACGTGATAGACAATCCAAGCTGGATTCTCTGCTGTCATTCACAGTTAGAACTCCAACTTTGATACTTTTTAGAATAGCACAATTTAACAGTTCCCCAGCAAAAAATAAATAATCTTTTAAGCAAGATATTCAAATTTTATTTACAAATTGTGTTGACTAAAGTTTATTAAACCTGTAATGATGCTTTGATTGGCAGACACTAACTTTACCCATGAGTTTAAGTAAAGTTTCACTATTGCTTTTCATATCTAAACAGGCGGAATATGTGCAATATTTTTCACCACTGTTTGGCATCATTGTTACATTTGTTTAAATACAATATTGTGAATTCAGTGTGGTCTGCAGTTTTAACCCTTTAATAAATTGGTAACGTCACATTTTTAAATGCATGTATTTGAGGGGTTTTTGTTTTGTTTTTTACTGGTCACAAAGTATGAATTTCATGTTTGCATGTACAATTTAAGAATACCAGTTGCTAGGTATTTACTTATGCAACTTCCACGAGTAAGCTTTGAATTGTGTTCCATTTCCTCTTTAAGAAGTACATTTAACGCATATAAATGTAACATCAATAACATTTTTGCCATGAAATTGATGTAATAAAAGTATGTTTGCAAATATATTTTTATAAGAAAAATACAAAAATAAATCTTGCACATCTCCTGCGTCTGTATTCCTTCGTCATTACATTTTCTTGCATTGCGGAATGGGACATTGTGGTTGCGAACGTTTTGCCGCGACCCAATGACCGCCGACCTTTTTCCACAGATGGACACTGCCGCAGCCGGCCTGCTGCTAAAACCCCAGCCTAGTGGTTAGGGGGGTAGTGGATTGGGTAGGGGGTTTTAGGGTAAGGGCTAAGTATATGCACCTTTTAGCGGAAAAGCAGGCAGCGGCAACAGGTCCCGGCGAAGCGCCGTGGTAATTTGATCACGGCACAACGGCCGCAACTAAATGTCCTAGATCGCTGATTTATTTGCTAAATTGCCATCCCCGTTCTTGCTTGATTGGGGTTGTGTTTGCTAAAATGCAATAGTCCTCAAGTTACTTTAGGGCGATTGCTATAGTTTGTTTTCTGCAATAAAAATCTTGTTTACGTTGGAGGAACCTGCCGAGAAAACACGCTCCGACTGAGACACCTGCCGAGGAAAACGCGCTCCCCGATCGCCAATGTGTCCGTTCGGATAAGACTTGTTTGCTGTGTGTGCATTGAGTTTCTTGGAGTACGCTGCCAATTGTACACGCAAAAGGTTATCAAAGCACCAATCCTCTGTTTGGTTCAAAATAGAACATCAGCATTTCATGACTATGAATTGTGACATGTCAATAGTGTAGCAGGGGGACATTGTCACATAGCTTCCTTAATTGGAAGAAAATAAATAACAATCCCAGAAGCAGTGCGTCTTTCACCCCCCCCCCCTCCCCTTTTAATATGCACATCAATACAATCCACACAAGTAATTGGCTAAGTTGTTGATTGATCGGCGAACATTCGGCTCGAGGGTTAACTAAATGACCGTCAGTGCAGCAGAAGAGGGCCAAAAATGCAAAGTTATGAAAGGAAGATCATGTGACCAGAAAGTCACTAGATAAAATTGCTACACTGCTAGAAAGAGGACCGGGCTTAAAAAGGGTTGTGCCAGAGCCTGTTTCGGAAGGGGATGTGACTTTGTAAATGGTTGCTATAAAATCAATAAATGCTTGTTAAATTATTATACATTAACAATGTCGTTCAACGTTGTTGTTTTTGTTTTTTTTTAATGCTATATGTATTTTCTCAGTACAGAACTGATTTTTTTAAATATATATAATCTGATATTGCTTGGTCTGCAGCTTTAAGGCACGTTAGCGGAATTTTAGTTGGTTGACATTAGTCAGCCTTTCTATACAAGGGCTGCGCGCACGGCAGGGAGAGGGGAGCCGACAGACAGCGGCGAAGATGAGGAAATTCATCTTTTTGCGGCGCTGAATGTATGTATATGTATATGTGTGTGTATATGTATGCACACGTGTGTATGTATTTGTGTGTGCACAAGTCTAATACATTTTTTCTTTTTACTAATGTTTTTTTTAATAAATAATAAATTACACATAAACACACACACCCATATACATATAAACACACTCAACACAGTATACTCACGGAAAGCATGCGGCACGTGCACGCGCGTTCGCACAGGCACGCACGGCCGCATGCTGTATATAACAGCCCTAAGGTGCAGATTTTAGTTTTCAATATTTTTCAGCTCGTATATATGTGATTTGGGGCAACCTCAACTGCATGAGACATACACAGTAGATTGAGACAAGACACGTCCATCAATTTCCATCTGTTGAATTCTAATTGGGTGAGACTACTCCTAAATTTTATAGTTGAATTTTTTTCTCATTCTAGATAAAACAGTGTCGCTTATCATTAAGATGACATGTAGATTAAACTTAATATGTAAATGAAGCCTCAACTAGGTACAGTATGTATAGGTTTTTATATACTATACAGTCAGCAGACAGCTCTTCCTTTCACCAGCGAGGCTTGCTGATATCCCCTCCCTTATCTAGACCTGGGACTGGCTGGCTTATCATTCCAGACATGCAAGCATGTGCTTGTTGCAACAATAGTGTAAATACAGATTAAACACACACTATAACAGTTAACTCTTCCATCCACAATCCGATGTGAGAACGGTCACTGCACGAGACGGGGGTCATGTGGAACAAAATGGGAATTTGGGTTACAGGTTTTTTTGTGGCTAATCCACGGGAAGGCCAACATTTGAAACAAAATACCCACACACTAAAGGAGGCAATGTGAGGGTCCTGTGCCACCTGATCACTTTGACCAGTTTTCCTTTGTCGAAGGCGGATTACCTGTTGGAAGAGGTTATCACTCAGATCTCAGCAATCAATTTCAGCTTGTGATACGCCTGGCCATCCACGAGCATAGTCCTGCATTCCCATAGACATAGAAAGTTTCGTGGTGTACGCGCTCTAGCGCCGAATCGCTGTAAAGTATTGTAAAGATTAGAGAATGACCAAACGCACAGGGCATGGGGCTAATAATAATAATAATTAGATGGTGAGTATTCTTCTGAAAACAACTCCCAGGTGGTATGGAGTCCTTGAAAGAGACAAAATATAACCCTGAAGGGAAAGAGTAAGGGGGTATAAGCCCCCTCCTCAATACCTCATTGGGATAGTCCCAGGACTACTATTAGACCACGAGTTGAACAATTACAAGTGTACTCACATGTTAGAGATGCCACCATCCTGTGCCTTGTGTAAGCGTGCTGCTAGTGCATCCTGTGCCTTGTGTAAGCGTGCTGCTAGTGCATCCTGTGCCTTGTGTAAGCGCGCTGCTAGTGCATCCTGCGCCTTGTGTAAGCGTGCTGCTAGTGCATCCTGTGCCTTGTGTAAACGCGCTGCTAGTGCATCCTGTGCCTTGTGTAAGCATGCTGCTAGTGCATCCTGTGCCTCGTGTAAGCGTGCTGCTAGTGCATCCTGTGCCTCGTGTGAGCGCGCTGCTAGTGCATCCTGTGCCTCGTGTAAGCGCGCTGCTAGTGCATCCTGTGCCTCGTGTAAGCGCGCTGCTAGTGCATCCTGTGCCTCGTGTAAGCGTGCTGCTAGTGCATCCTGTGCCTCGTGTAAGCGTGCTGCTAGTGCATCCTGTGCCTCGTGTAAGCGTGCTGCTAGTGCATCCTGTGCCTCGTGTAAGCGTGCTGCTAGTGCATCCTGTGCCTCGTGTAAGCGTGCTGCTAGTGCATCCTGTGCCTCGTGTAAGCGCGCTGCTAGTGCATCCTGTGCCTTGTGTAAGCGCGCTGCTAGTGCATCCTGTGCCTTGTGTAAGCGCGCTGCTAGTGCATCCTGTGCCTTGTGTAAGCGCGCTGCTAGTGCATCCTGTGCCTTGTGTAAGCGCGCTGCTAGTGCATCCTGTGCCTTGTGTAAGCGCGCTGCTAGTGTATCCTG
This sequence comes from Ascaphus truei, assembly GCF_040206685.1. Taxonomy (NCBI): domain Eukaryota; kingdom Metazoa; phylum Chordata; class Amphibia; order Anura; family Ascaphidae; genus Ascaphus; species Ascaphus truei. The sequence goes on from NC_134499.1 coordinate 39,495,143, forward strand.
TGCCTTGTGTAAGCGTGCTGCTAGTGCATCCTGTGCCTTGTGTAAGCGTGCTGCTAGTGCATCCTGTGCCTTGTGTAAGCGTGCTGCTAGTGCATCCTGTGCCTTGTGTAAGCGCGCTGCTAGTGCATCCTGTGCCTTGTGTAAGCGCGCTGCTAGTGCATCCTGTGCCTTGTGTAAGCGCGCTGCTAGTGCATCCTGTGCCTTGTGTAAGCGCGCTGCTAGTGCATCCTGTGCCTTGTGTAAGCGCGCTGCTAGTGCATCCTGTGCCTTGTGTAAGCGCGCTGCTAGTGCATCCTGTGCCTTGTGTAAGCGCGCTGCTAGTGCATCCTGTGCCTTGTGTAAGCGCGCTGCTAGTGAATCCTGTGCCTTGTGTAAGCGCGCTGCTAGTGCATCCTGTGCCTTGTGTAAGCGCGCTGCTATTGCATCCTGTGCCTTGTGTAAGCGCGCTGCTATTGCATCCTGTGCCTTGTGTAAGCGCGCTGCTAGTGCATCCTGTGCCTTGTGTAAGCGCGCTGCTAGTGCATCCTGTGCCTCGTGTAAGCGTGCTGCTAGTGCATCCTGTGCCTCGTGTAAGCGTGCTGCTAGTGCATCCTGTGCCTCGTGTAAGCGCGCTGCTAGTGCATCCTGTGCCTCGTGTAAGCGTGCTGCTAGTGCATCCTGTGCCTCGTGTGAGCGCGCTGCTAGTGCATCCTGTGCCTCGTGTGAGCGCGCTGCTAGTTCATCCTGTGCCTCGTGTAAGCGCGCTGCTAGTGCATCCTGTGCCTCGTGTAAGCGCGCTGCTAGTGCATCCTGTGCCTCGTGTAAGCGTGCTGCTAGTGCATCCTGTGCCTCGTGTAAGCGTGCTGCTAGTGCATCCTGTGCCTCGTGTAAGCGTGCTGCTAGTGCATCCTGTGCCTCGTGCAAACGTGCTGCTAGTGCATCCTGTGCCTTGTGTAAGCGTGCTGCTAGTGCATCCTGTGCCTTGTGTAAGCGTGCTGCTAGTGCATCCTGTGCCTTGTGTAAGCGTGCTGCTAGTGCATCCTGTGCCTTGTGTAAGCGCGCTGCTAGTGCATCCTGTGCCTTGTGTAAGCGCGCTGCTAGTGCATCCTGTGCCTTGTGTAAGCGCGCTGCTAGTGCATCCTGTGCCTTGTGTAAGCGTGCTGCTAGTGCATCCTGTGCCTTGTGTAAGCGTGCTGCTAGTGCATCCTGTGCCTTGTGTAAGCGTGCTGCTAGTGCATCCTGTGCCTTGTGTAAGCGTGCTGCTAGTGCATCCTGTGCCTTGTGTAAGCGCGCTGCTAGTGCATCCTGTGCCTTGTGTAAGCGCGCTGCTAGTGCATCCTGTGCCTTGTGTAAGCGCGCTGCTAGTGCATCCTGTGCCTTGTGTAAGCGCGCTGCTAGTGCATCCTGTGCCTTGTGTAAGCGCGCTGCTAGTGCATCCTGTGCCTTGTGTAAGCGTGCTGCTAGTGCATCCTGTGCCTTGTGTAAGCGCGCTGCTAGTGCATCCTGTGCCTTGTGTAAGCGCGCTGCTATTGCATCCTGTGCCTTGTGTAAGCGCGCTGCTAGTGCATCCTGTGCCTTGTGTAAGCGCGCTGCTAGTGCATCCTGTGCCTTGAGTAAGCGCGCTGCTAGTGCATCCTGTGCCTTGTGTAAGCGCGCTGCTAGTGCATCCTGTGCCTTGTGTAAGCGCGCTGCTAGTGCATCCTGTGCCTTGTGTAAGCGCGCTGCTAGTGCATCCTGTGCCTTGTGTAAGCGCGCTGCTAGTGCATCCTGTGCCTTGTGTAAGCGCGCTGCTAGTGCATCCTGTGCCTTGTGTAAGCGCGCTGCTATTGCATCCTGTGCCTTGTGTAAGCGCGCTGCTAGTGCATCCTGTGCCTTGTGTAAGCGCGCTGCTAGTGCATCCTGTGTCTTGTGTAAGCGCGCTGCTAGTGCATCCTGTGCCTTGTGTAAGCGGGCTGCTAGTGCATCCTGTGCTTTGTGTAAGCGTGCTGCTAGTGCATCCTGTGCCTTGTATAAGCGCGCTGCTAGTGCATCCTGTGCCTCGTATAAGCGCGCTGCTAGTGCATCCTGTGCCTCGTGTAAGCGCGCTGCTAGTGCATCCTGTGCCTCGTGTAAGCGCGCTGCTAGTGCATCCTGTGCCTCGTGTAAGCGCGCTGCTAGTGCATCCTGTGCCTCGTGTAAGCGCGCTGCTAGTGCATCCTGTGCCTCGTGTAAGCGTGCTGCTAGTGCATCCTGTGCCTCGTGTAAGCGTGCTGCTAGTGCATCCTGTGCCTTGTGTAAGCGCGCTGCTAGTGCATCCTGTGCCTTGTGTAAGCGCGCTGCTAGTGCATCCTGTGCCTTGGGTAAGCGCGCTGCTAGTGCATCCTGTGCCTTGTGTAAGCGCGCTGCTAGTGCATCCTGTGCCTTGTGTAAGCGCGCTGCTAGTGCATCCTGTGCCTTGTGTAAGCGCGCTGCTAGTGCATCCTGTGCCTTGTGTAAGCGTGCTGCTAGTGCATCCTGTGCCTTGTGTAAGCGCGCTGCTAGTGCATCCTGTGCCTTGTGTAAGCGCGCTGCTAGTGCATCCTGTGCCTTGTGTAAGCGCGCTGCTAGTGTATCCTGTGCCTTGTGTAAGCGTGCTGCTAGTGCATCCTGTGCCTTGTGTAAGCGTGCTGCTAGTGCATCCTGTGCCTTGTGTAAGCGTGCTGCTAGTGCATCCTGTGCCTTGTGTAAGCGCGCTGCTAGTGCATCCTGTGCCTTGTGTAAGCGCGCTGCTAGTGCATCCTGTGCCTTGTGTAAGCGCGCTGCTAGTGCATCCTGTGCCTTGTGTAAGCGCGCTGCTAGTGCATCCTGTGCCTTGTGTAAGCGCGCTGCTAGTGCATCCTGTGCCTTGTGTAAGCGCGCTGCTAGTGCATCCTGTGCCTTGTGTAAGCACGCTGCTAGTGCATCCTGTGCCTTGTGTAAGCGCGCTGCTAGTGCATCCTGTGCCTTGTGTAAGCGTGCTGCTAGTGCATCCTGTGCCTTGTGTAAGCGCGCTGCTAGTGCATCCTGTGCCTTGTGTAAGCGCGCTGCTAGTGCATCCTGTGCCTTGTGTAAGCGCGCTGCTAGTGCATCCTGTGCCTTGTGTAAGCGCGCTGCTAGTGCATCCTGTGCCTCGTGTAAGCGCGCTGCTAGTGCATCCTGTGCCTCGTGTAAGCGTGCTGCTAGTGCATCCTGTGCCTCGTGTAAGCGTGCTGCTAGTGCATCCTGTGCCTCGTGTAAGCGCGCTGCTAGTGCATCCTGTGCCTCGTGTAAGCGCGCTGCTAGTGCATCCTGTGCCTCGTGTGAGCGCGCTGCTAGTGCATCCTGTGCCTCGTGTAAGCGCGCTGCTAGTGCATCCTGTGCCTCGTGTAAGCGCGCTGCTAGTGCATCCTGTGCCTCGTGTAAGCGCGCTGCTAGTGCATCCTGTGCCTCGTGTAAGCGTGCTGCTAGTGCATCCTGTGCCTCGTGTAAGCGTGCTGCTAGTGCATCCTGTGCCTCGTGTAAGCGTGCTGCTAGTGCATCCTGTGCCTCGTGCAAACGTGCTGCTAGTGCATCCTGTGCCTTGTGTAAGCGTGCTGCTAGTGCATCCTGTGCCTTGTGTAAGCGTGCTGCTAGTGCATCCTGTGCCTTGTGTAAGCGTGCTGCTAGTGCATCCTGTGCCTTGTGTAAGCGCGCTGCCAGTGCATCCTGTGCCTTGTGTAAGCGCGCTGCTAGTGCATCCTGTGCCTTGTGTAAGCGCGCTGCTAGTGCATCCTGTGCCTTGTGTAAGCGCGCTGCTAGTGCATCCTGTGCCTTGTGTAAGCGCGCTGCTAGTGCATCCTGTGCCTTGTGTAAGCGTGCTGCTAGTGCATCCTGTGCCTTGTGTAAGCGCGCTGCTAGTGCATCCTGTGCCTTGTGTAAGCGCGCTGCTATTGCATCCTGTGCCTTGTGTAAGCGCGCTGCTAGTGCATCCTGTGCCTTGTGTAAGCGGGCTGCTAGTGCATCCTGTGCCTTGTGTAAGCGTGCTGCTAGTGCATCCTGTGCCTTGTGTAAGCGCGCTGCTAGTGAATCCTGTGCCTCGTGTAAGCGTGCTGCTAGTGCATCCTGTGCCTCGTGTAAGCGCGCTGCTAGTGCATCCTGTGCCTCGTGTAAGCGCGCTGCTAGTGCATCCTGTGCCTCGTGTGAGCGCGCTGCTAGTGCATCCTGTGCCTCGTGTACGCGCGCTGCTAGTGCATCCTGTGCCTCGTGTAAGCGCGCTGCTAGTGCATCCTGTGCCTCGTGTAAGCGCGCTGCTAGTGCATCCTGTGCCTCGTGTAAGCGCGCTGCTAGTGCATCCTGTGCCTCGTGTAAGCGTGCTGCTAGTGCATCCTGTGCCGCGTGTAAGCGTGCTGCTAGTGCATCCTGTGCCTCGTGTAAGCGTGCTGCTAGTGCATCCTGTGCCTCGTGTAAGCGCGCTGCTAGTGCATCCTGTGCCTCGTGTAAGCGTGCTGCTAGTGCATCCTGTGCCTCGTGTAAGCGTGCTGCTAGTGCATCCTGTGCCTTGTGTAAGCGCGCTGCTAGTGTATCCTGTGCCTTGTGTAAGCGTGCTGCTAGTGCATCCTGTGCCTTGTGTAAGCGTGCTGCTAGTGCATCCTGTGCCTTGTGTAAGCGTGCTGCTAGTGCATCCTGTGCCTTGTGTAAGTGCGCTGCTAGTGCATCCTGTGCCTTGTGTAAGCGCGCTGCTATTGCATCCTGTGCCTTGTGTAAGCGCGCTGCTAGTGCATCCTGTGCCTTGTGTAAGCGCGCTGCTAGTGCATCCTGTGCCTTGTGTAAGCGCGCTGCTAGTGCATCCTGTGTCTTGTGTAAGCGCGCTGCTAGTGCATCCTGTGCCTTGTGTAAGCGGGCTGCTAGTGCATCCTGTGCCTTGTGTAAGCGTGCTGCTAGTGCATCCTGTGCCTTGTATAAGCGCGCTGCTAGTGCATCCTGTGCCTCGTATAAGCGCGCTGCTAGTGCATCCTGTGCCTCGTGTAAGCGCGCTGCTAGTGCATCCTGTGCCTCGTGTAAGCGCGCTGCTAGTGCATCCTGTGCCTCGTGTAAGCGCGCTGCTAGTGCATCCTGTGCCTCGTGTAAGCGCGCTGCTAGTGCATCCTGTGCCTCGTGTAAGCGCGCTGCTAGTGCATCCTGTGCCTCGTGTAAGCGCGCTGCTAGTGCATCCTGTGCCTCGTGTAAGCGTGCTGCTAGTGCATCCTGTGCCTCGTGTAAGCGTGCTGCTAGTGCATCCTGTGCCTTGTGTAAGCGTGCTGCTAGTGCATCCTGTGCCTTGTGTAAGCGTGCTGCTAGTGCATCCTGTGCCTTGTGTAAGCGCGCTGCTAGTGCATCCTGTGCCTTGTGTAAGCGCGCTGCTAGTGCATCCTGTGCCTTGTGTAAGCGCGCTGCTAGTGTATCCTGTGCCTTGTGTAAGCGTGCTGCTAGTGCATCCTGTGCCTTGTGTAAGCGTGCTGCTAGTGCATCCTGTGCCTTGTGTAAGCGCGCTGCTAGTGCATCCTGTGCCTTGTGTAAGCGCGCTGCTAGTGCATCCTGTGCCTTGTGTAAGCGCGCTGCTAGTGCATCCTGTGCCCTGTGTAAGCGCGCTGCTAGTGCATCCTGTGCCTTGTGTAAGCGCGCTGCTAGTGCATCCTGTGCCTTGTGTAAGCGCGCTGCTAGTGCATCCTGTGCCTTGTGTAAGCGTGCTGCTAGTGCATCCTGTGCCTTGTGTAAGTGCGCTGCTAGTGCATCCTGTGCCTTGTGTAAGCGCGCTGCTATTGCATCCTGTGCCTTGTGTAAGCGCGCTGCTAGTGCATCCTGTGCCTTGTGTAAGCGGGCTGCTAGTGCATCCTGTGCCTTGTGTAAGCGCGCTGCTAGTGCATCCTGTGCCTTGTGTAAGCGCGCTGCTAGTGCATCCTGTGCCTCGTGTAAGCGTGCTGCTAGTGCATCCTGTGCCTCGTGTAAGCGCGCTGCTAGTGCATCCTGTGCCTCGTGTAAGCGCGCTGCTAGTGCATCCTGTGCCTCGTGTGAGCGCGCTGCTAGTGCATCCTGTGCCTCGTGTACGCGCGCTGCTAGTGCATCCTGTGCCTCGTGTAAGCGCGCTGCTAGTGCATCCTGTGCCTCGTGTAAGCGCGCTGCTAGTGCATCCTGTGCCTCGTGTAAGCGTGCTGCTAGTGCATCCTGTGCCTCGTGTAAGCGTGCTGCTAGTGCATCCTGTGCCTCGTGTAAGCGTGCTGCTAGTGCATCCTGTGCCTTGTGTAAGCGTGCTGCTAGTGCATCCTGTGCCTTGTGTAAGCGTGCTGCTAGTGCATCCTGTGCCTTGTGTAAGCGTGCTGCTAGTGCATCCTGTGCCTTGTGTAAGCGCGCTGCTAGTGCATCCTGTGCCTTGTGTAAGCGCGCTGCTAGTGCATCCTGTGCCTTGTGTAAGCGCGCTGCTAGTGTATCCTGTGCCTTGTGTAAGCGTGCTGCTAGTGCATCCTGTGCCTTGTGTAAGCGTGCTGCTAGTGCATCCTGTGCCTTGTGTAAGCGTGCTGCTAGTGCATCCTGTGCCTTGTGTAAGCGCGCTGCTAGTGCATCCTGTGCCTTGTGTAAGCGCGCTGCTAGTGCATCCTGTGCCTTGTGTAAGCGCGCTGCTAGTGCATCCTGTGCCTTGTGTAAGCGCGCTGCTAGTGCATCCTGTGCCTTGTGTAAGCGCGCCGCTAGTGCATCCTGTGCCTTGTGTAAGCGCGCTGCTAGTGCATCCTGTGCCTTGTGTAAGCGTGCTGCTAGTGCATCCTGTGCCTTGTGTAAGTGCGCTGCTAGTGCATCCTGTGCCTTGTGTAAGCGCGCTGCTATTGCATCCTGTGCCTTGTGTAAGCGCGCTGCTAGTGCATCCTGTGCCTTGTGTAAGCGCGCTGCTAGTGCATCCTGTGTCTTGTGTAAGCGCGCTGCTAGTCCATCCTGTGCCTTGTGTAAGCGGGCTGCTAGTGCATCCTGTGCCTTGTGTAAGCGTGCTGCTAGTGCATCCTGTGCCTCGTGTAAGCGCGCTGCTAGTGCATCCTGTGCCTTGTGTAAGCGCGCTGCTAGTGCATCCTGTGCCTTGTGTAAGCGTGCTGCTAGTGCATCCTGTGCCTTGTGTAAGCGCGCTGCTAGTGCATCCTGTGCCTTGTGTAAGCGTGCTGCTAGTGCCTCCTGTGCCTTGTATAAGCGCGCTGCTAGTGCATCCTGTGCCTTGTATAAGCGCGCTGCTAGTGCATCCTGTGCCTTGTGTAAGCGTGCTGCTAGTGCATCCTGTGCCTTGTGTAAGCGCGCTGCTAGTGCATCCTGTGCCTTGTGTAAGCGCGCTGTTAGTGCATCCTGTGCCTTGTGTAAGCGTGCTGCTAGTGGTGAACGGAAGATAAGTACAATAGGAAGTATAGCACACAGCCAAGAGAGGGGCTCAAAAAGTGATCCTTGATAAAGTGCTATTGCACGAAACATGTAGGAGGATTGTTAGGCCTCTGTTTTTAATGGACGAATAAAGCTCATAATTTATTTTTTTGGATACACATTTTGACCCGCTCTCTTGGCTGCGCGCTATACTTCCTATTGTGCTTATTCCCATAGACGTGGCTGAACTAAAGAGATTCTGCATCAGGGCTACCTATTGCCTTTATTTTGCCTCCCATTCCCCTGCTGTAATCAGTAGGAACAGGAATCAGATATTGAGGTTTTTACTTTTCATGCGCAACACCATGGCGGCAGCTGAGGACCATCCTGACCATGAGGCTTTATGAGATAAGGCCACCTGTCCAAAAAGGTATCTGAGATCTACATCCCTGCTCCATATACTTGTGAATCAACCCTTATTACCTATACAAAGGTAAAGATGTACGCAGGCAGTACATTCACCCCAAAAGATCTGGATGCACGGAGGAAGCTGAAACTAACTGGCGAAGATTTAACCCTGGAAACGTGGGCAGGTAAATGGCACGTGAGGTTTAATACAGATAAATGTAAGGTTATGCATTTGGGAAGCAAGAATAAAAAGGCGACTTACAAATTAAATGGGGATAAATTGGGGGAATCCTTGATGGAGGAGGATTTAGGAGTGCTTGTAGACAGCAGGCTTAGCAATAGTGCCCAATGTCAGGCAGTATCTTGCATTAAACGGGCAATGGATGGAAGGGAAGTAAACATAATTATGCTCCTTTACAAAGCATTAATAAGACCACACCTTGAATATGGAGTACAATTTTTGGCACCACTCCTTAGAAAAGACATGGAACTAGAGAGAGTGCAGAGAAGAGCCACCAAATTAATAAAGGGGATGGGCATTCTAACTTATGAGGAGAGGCTAGCTAAATTAGATTTATTTACATTTGAAAAGAGGCATCTAAGAAGAGATATGATAACTATATACAAATATATTTGGGGACAATACAAGGAGCTTTCAAGAGAACTATTCATCCCAAGGGCAGTACAAAGGACTCAGGGGCCATCCCTTAAGGTTGGAGGAAAGGAGATTTCACCAGCAACAAAGGAAAGGGTTCTTTACAGTAAGGGCAGTTAAAATGTGGGATTCATTACCCAGGGAGGCTGTGATGGCAGATACAATAGATTTGTTCAAAAAAAGGTTGGACATATTTTTAGAAAGGAAAGGTATACAGGGATATACCAAATAAGTATACATGGGAAGGATGTTGATCCAGGGATTAATCCGATTGTCAATTACTGGAGTCAGGAAGAAATTTATTTTTCCTTTTATGAGATATCATTGGATGATATGTGACTGGGGTTTTTTTGTTTGCCTTCCTCTGGATCAATAAGTAAGTATAGATATAGGATAAAGTATCTGTTGTCTAAATTTAGCATAGGTTGAACTTGATGGCCGCATGTCTTTTTTTAACCTCATCTACTATGTAACTATGTAACTACTGTATGTAACCCTATATGCTATATGGGCTAGAATGTTTTTTTTTTTTTTACTTTTGAGTAGAATCAAGAACTTTTATTTATTTTCTAATTCCAGGACTGATACACTATTTGCGCTTTTCTCATGGAAAGTGAAATGAGTGATCTAGATCAGGGGTGAGCAAACTGAGGGTCTGGAGATTTTTCTGGGGGGGCGCGGGCGGTTGCAGAGTTCCTGCGCTCTTCCCCAAGGCATTTAAATGAAATGCCGGGGGATCGCGTGAGGCCCCTGCAACTCTATACAGTACGTACCAGGATTCAGACGCTCCGTGAGGTGTAGCCATGGCAATGCGGCGTCAAATGACGTGACGTCACACGCATCAAATGACGCCGCTGGTCACGTGCTGTCACATGACCCTGCAGCGTCATTTGACGCAGCTCTAAGGTGCGGGGGGGAGGGGGAGGCGCGAGCATCGAGGCAGGGAAGACGGGGGGGGGGGGGGGGGCGCAGCAGCAAAAGTTTGCATTCCCCTGATCTAGATCATGGGTGCTCAACATACAGTCCTCCAGCCCCGCCACTAACAGGTCAGGTTTTCAGGTTATCCCAGATTTCAGCACAGGTGGCTCATAGCTCCAGATCATAGAAATACAGACAATGATGATGGGCTGCTGACACTGGGTAAATGTGAGTGCAATATAATTAGATTTATATTTCAGCACACACGCGCATTGGGATTACTGCACTACATTGCTTTTGTTTTTCCTCACCATTTGCAGCTCTGCATTGGCGTCCGATTCACAGAGACTGGCAGGAACCGAGCAGGGGGCTTACATTGCAAGAATACTGGGGCTCGCTCGGTTATTTAGTATCTTGAAAACCTGACCTGTTGGGGGAGGCTTGAAGACTGGAGTTGAGCACCCCTGTCATAGGTCACTCAAAGGGTTAAATTAGATTATAAGTACCATGTATATGTTTTACTAATTTGCCGCCTGTATTAGCCAAAATCGTTCTTTCTGAGCTTTTCCTGGGGTCCGCTCATTTGAAGAAGTGGCTTTTTTCGAAACTACTAAAAGCTTAGTCTAAGGGGAGCCATGCAGAGGAAATAAACCTAGAAAATTAATTGGTGATTGAATTTAATATCCGTCATTCGGATAGCAGTACAGATATACGGGAGTCTTAAACCAATCCAAAAGTGGCCTTCTTCACCCTTCATTTTAGTCACTGGAAATTTATTTATTTTTTATTTATTTATAAAAATGTTTTACCAGGAAGTAATACATTGAGAGTTACCTCTCGTTTTCAAGTATGTCCTGGGCATAGTTAATATGACAAATAATACATGGTTACAAATACAGTTACATAAGTGAACAGGGTTATACATTATATACAAGACATTGCATGCACAGCTAGAGGAGATGTATATTATAGGCTTATGTAACAGTTACAGACCAGATTAAAATGTGAGACAGCCTTAGATTTGAAAGAACAAACTGGTGGTGGATGTGAGAGTGTCCGGTAGGTTGTTCCAGTTTTGGGGTGCACGGTAAGAGAAGTAGGAACGGCCGGATACTTTGTTGAGCCTTGGGACCATGAACAGTGTTTTGGAGTCAGATCTCATGGGAAATGTCCCAATCCTTCCGAACACGAGAGCATTCTGGGTTGGATATGATCTGACATTAAGCTTCAGTTGCTTGTAATGGTAAACACAAGTGGTGTACAGAGTCTCTGGGAATACACTAAAATAATGACTAAAAAAAATGTCTTTCAAGTTTGTTCATCTATCGTGAGACATCCACACAGCTTAGAATGAGTTACGTAGGGCAGTCCTGTTCTGTTATACACACCCCTCATACTCTGTCTTTAGTTTAGTTTCATGTCTGTGTACAATTCTGCCATCTGGGATGACAAGGCAAATTATACATTAAATCAATAGTGTCTGCTCTTAAAACATCTTTCTGTTTACTTGGGTGATTTGGAAAATGAAATAGTCCATATACAGAACATTGGCACTGGCTGCCTGTCTGCAACTGATGGGGTTATGTGCTGCTCTGAAGAGGGTCTCCAGATCTAGATAAAACATCACTTGATCATTTGATCCAAATGACAACCCTAGTGCAGAGTACACTGGGCAAGCAATACTACAGCATGTGAAAGGTGACTTGGGTAATATGGAGCACACACACGACATTGTAATAATATTCAATAAAGATATGAGAATGATCAATATGCTGTACCATTGGGCAATAAAGATATTGATGTGATGTACCCCACACTAGCCCACCCCACCATCATTAGTTTTATTTTGCTTTCTGTACCTCTCAATAACCCCCCTCTAATATGTGACTGCTTAAAATATTTATATATTATATTGCATTTTATTCTGACACACAAAAAATAAAGTATGACAAAAATAAACGACGGGTATCATTACTGAGTGACATTGCAGAGGCGCGATGCCCTGTGCCTGACACTTTTAGAAGAGGTCATTACTTTTCTGCGCATCCCAAACCTTCCTAGAATGTGGTACACAGAAGAAGCCTCTTGTTTTGTAGGATGATGGATTCCCTGCTTCAGCACAGGTGGCTCAGTGATTGAGCCACCTGTGTTGAAGCAGGGAGATCCTGAAAACCTGACCTGTTGGTGGCACTTGAGGACTGGCGCTGCCCTCCCTTGTGTTGATCAAAGTGTTAAGTAGCGCTGCTGTTTGCACACAAAACTGCACTTGTAGATAACTCCACCTATATACCTGCAGTGTAATATATACCTCCTATTACCTGCAGTGTAATATATACCTCCTATTACCTGCAGTGTAATATATACCACCTATATACCTGCAGTGTAATATATACCTGCAGTGTAATATATACCTCCTATTACCTTGGCCTCTCATTTAACTCATGTATTCTTTTGAAATCAGGCACCTTTACTTTGGCCCTGTCAGCTGAGGTTTCCTTATTGGCAGCCTGTGTGTGCTGTGCATGACATGCTATTTCCTGCTGTACTCTCTATGTGAAACAGGCCACTGCCTGTACCTCCTCCTGCCTCTTCCTCCTCCTCCTCCTCCCTCTGTACGCCCATCCCCTCTCCTTTATCTGCTCCCTCTTCTGCAGCCTGTGCCTGCCTACATCTCCCTGCCTACTGTACATCTCACTGCTGCCCAGGCCCTGTACCCAGCTGCTCCTGCACTAATCCCCGGCACCAGCCCTCACATCCCCCCAGCTGCTGCCCAGAGCCTGTGTCCTGCACCCAGCTGCTCTGCACTGCACCCAGCTGCTCCTGCACTGCACCCAGCTGCTCCTGCACTGCACCCAGCTGCTCTGCACTGCACCCAGCTGCTCTGCACTGCTCCTGTGCCCTGCACCCAGCTGCCAGCTCTGCATCCCAGCCCCCCCATGGCGGATTATCACAAGCCAGACCAGCAGACCCTGCAGGGCCTGAAAGACACGGCCAACCGCCTGAGGATCAACTCCATCAAGGCTACCACCGCGGCGGGCTCAGGGTGAGTGGTCCTCTGTCCAGCTGCCGCCCCCCCCCCCTGCAGGGGGCGGGGGGTGCACACCCCAAACTGTACTATCATCTTACCTGCAGCAGGTGTTCCCATCATGTATTTACCTGGTAGGGGTTGTAACACAGGATGCAGAGTTATGTTTTTATTACTCCCTGGCTCATGGGGTCACCTGTCTGAATACCCCCCACACCCCACCCACCCCACAGTAACCTCATGTGATGGGGTCACCTGTCTGAATACCCCCCACACCCCACCCACCCCACAGTAACCTCATGGTGATGGGGTCAGTATGTAGCAGCCTGGAGTTCTCTCTATTTATAAGGGCACAGTGATGAATGATGGGGTATGGGTATAAGAATTGTATTTGTAATCTCACTTTGTTAGAATTGTTCCATAATTATCATGTATTGTGACTTTGTCGTTGTTTTTTTTGTTTTGTTTTTCTTCTCTCTGCTTTCATTTGGTGATTATGAAAGGCAGACACCTTAGAGGTTGGGTTATCTTCAATCCGCCTCTATAAACTCCTAATTATCCTTATTTTGCAGATATGTGTCTTGTCTCTCATTGAGTGTGATGTAGTCATTCAAAGCCAGATTCACTCATTTCAGCCTCAGCGGTCCCATAGAATTGGAGTTCCACTCATCACTAGCTGTTAGAACATATAAACACGAGACGAGAACCCCAATGCTACATCCAATAGGACAAATTATTTAGTACATTACTATGTATTTTATCTATTTTCTTTCTTCATAAATAAGGGTCATTTAGTTCAATACTTTGGCCAAAATATTTTAAGCCTATATCCAGATCACGGTGACCCCATTTCAGCAGGTCCTACCCTACCAATATTATACTGTCATTTCTTCCACTGCACAGAGTGGAGAGGGAAACACAGATATACATGAATGCGTCGTTGGTGTGTTATATTTTGTGTAAGCGTTATTCAAGTTCTATAACTTTCAATGCATTACTTCCTGGTAAAACGTTTGATAAATAAATAACATCACAAATAAAATAAAAATTATTTGCAGTTAGATTGTTGATAAATTGTTAGAGGGACTTTAACGGACATAAGACTATGATTCAAATAAAAAATATATGCCCAGTCTGGCGGGCACATACAACAAGTGGGTGCTTTTGAATATTATTTATACAATTTAATGTGATCTTGACACAGATCAGGGGTTACGAAACTTTCTCACATTGTGCCCCCTAACCCCCCCCCTCCCCCCCGCTAGAAAATATATTTTCTGGGAATCCGTAATTAATAAATCTTATTGCCTACTCATCAGACTATCGCAAACACAACTGTGTGACCCATTCCTGCGGGTATTGTATCCTGAGCCCGTTTGGGGAACACATGCTTCGTAAGGCCTCAAACTGCACCTCAGCGTGTGCAGACAGCATGGGGTCTATAGGGGTGTGTAGGGGTTCCAGAACCTCATGTTGGGAATCACTGACAGAGGCAATGAAAGTCAGCTCTAGTATCTGTGCATACAATGTGGTGGAGAATAGTGTATGTTTGTGAGGGAAGTATGTTCCTCAGAATTATACTGCCCCAGGGCCTCTTGGAAGCCTCACCATGTGTTAAATAATTAGATGATGTGAAGTGCAGAACAACATATAGAACGTGCTTAAATTGCATCGAAAAAAACACTTCTCTATTCACAACAGCACCTTAACCAGGCACGATGCTCCATATTTTCTATGAAATAGCATGATGTCTACATATTATATAGGGGCACACAAGCGCTATTCTTCCGTCCTTTATCATAGCAGACATGAAATCATATAGAGAACACGGATGGCATTGGCGTGTTGGGAAATAAAACCTAGCAATTACCTCTTCCAGTATAAGGAGCGCCCGCCCTGTTGGGTGTGGTTGCCAAAATTCATACTGAATTCTTCGAATGAAGAAACTGTATGTTGATTAATGCAGCATATACATTTTAATGGTGCAATACATAATACAGTTTTAAACCAGCCTTTCTACTGTGTGCTGGGGCTACGTCAACTGCCTTCTGATTACTTTTGTATTATTGTCAAGGAGACATTTACAAAAGTAGCACAAACCGATCATCCAATATATGTCCTGTTTTTCAGGGGATGTCCTCTGTAACTCATTTAATGCCAGCAGTATTGCTGGGCCATGTGCTGTGTGCTCCTATCTGAGCAAAGGGGTTCTTAAGCTAATGACAACACAATGGGCAGGATTGTGGTCCTGTTCTGTTTTGTATCTTTTATACCGTATATGAAATGATAAAATCATGAAACAGACAAATAAAATGCAGAATTGCCGCCTGACTGAGGACATGGAAGAATGTTGGCCTTGGGCAAAAGGATTTCTGCGTTTTCACATTGTGTGCACCCCAGTCAGAACGAATAAGTAACAGCCGTGCAAGAGACCCTGAATGTGAAGGTCTGCCAGAATGTCCTGAGGCCTTCTCCTGCTCTCCAGCCTCTGTGAATACTCTGTGCTGCCTGCACAAATCAAGCTATCCCTTTACTCAGGGGCGGCCAACTCCAGTCCTCAAGGGCCACCAACAGGTCAGGTTTTCAGGATATCCCTGCTTCAGCACAAGTGGCTCAGTCGATGACTGGCCAACTCCAGTCCTCAAGGGCCACCAACATTTCAGGATTTACAGATATCCCTGCTTCAGCACAGGTGGCTCAATCAGTGGCTCAGTCTTTGACTGAGTCACTGATTGAGCCACCTGTGCTGAAGCAGGGATATCCTACAACCTGACCTGTTGGTGGCCCTTGAGGACTGGAGTTGGCCACCCATGTTTGGAAGTAAGTAAAATAAAAAAAGAACGGTGACCAGAACAGACTGCTGCTTTAAATCGCTGGATGTTATTAACCCTTCAGTACCAGAGAGGTTGTTACACATTGCAAGGGGTTAAGGCTCATGTGCCCCACTGTGCCCCATTCTGCAAGTTGTGGAACTTCATAGCTCATTCTTCTTGCTAAGGATTAACGTCCTTGTGCACTTTACTTCTGCATTTCTAAAGATGTACCTGTAACTCTGCAGCCACGAGGCACTCCCTGTATTACACACGTCCACTTTAAGGAAGTATACCTCTGAAAATGTGCAGAAAGCACTTACTTGCATGCAACGCGAGAAGATTATGTTGAAAGAGGTGTAAGGAAATGAAATGCAATAAACCACAGTCCAAGGAAATGTTTCTTGAGAAAGTGTGGGGGGGGGGGGGGGGGGGGCGTTAGACCCAGTGTCTTAAAATGGGATGTAGAAATATTTGGGATGTTGAAATGAAATGGGTGTTTGGTATTTGCAAATAGGTTTTTGCAGATATGAGCTACTTGGCAAACCATTTGGGACTGAATCAAAGATTAAACACACACACTTTATATTTAGACATGCACACAATAGGGAGTGATGATAAATGTATTCTGATGCATAGAGCAGCAAGTGTCTAATCAGAATACATATACCTAAAGCTGTTATATTACACTTATTGATAACATCAAGCGAAAACTACAAGAAGTCACAGTTACCAGTTATATTTAAAAATTCACTTGCTTATTCTTCACGGCTGCAATGGCTATTATAATAATAATATAAACCAATTAATTCACGTAAGTATACAGAGTGTGGAACGAATTATATGAAAGATTAACACTTGTCTTTTTGCAAAGCCATAGTGCAAGGAATCTGTTTTAATAATGAGCGCAGCTACAAGCAGAAAAGGATGTAATATGTCACATGGACCTGATACATACTGATATAGCCAAAGTTTTTGCAAGCCGTGGCATGCTACAGTGGCACGTACACAATACGTACACAACACGCCAATGAGAGAAGCGGCCATTGTTGTGAATCAGCCGCGTGCGAGATGGGGGTGGGCTATGGCGCTATTTCCCCCGCTGGAGCGCAACGCGGGTTGTAATAACCTTGGCTACATCTATAGGGCCCTATATGTGAACATGCACTGCACATCATTTGTTCATGAACCTGTCTATGTGTTTTTATGCCAGTGATGGTACATGGGAACCCAGAATCAGTCAGAAATACTAACCCAGTCGTCTTACAGCTGAATCTATGTGTACTATGGACACTTGGTTCTGTAGTATGTGCTGAATAAGCATTGTTCTTTCTATTCTTTCATTCCTTGTGAGTAGTCGGGCGTATAGAAAAAACTGTATTTGCAGCTCATGTCCAAAACAGCTGGTATCGCCTGACTCTGCAGTCTGGGGGATTTATTTCATGGCCTCTTGGAATTTATGGTTCAAATATCCGCCTGGTGTATTATTATAAAAGGAGCCAGATTCGCTGCAGTTGATTGGATCTGAATGTGACCAGAATCGTCGCCCTGAAGAAGCACAAAAAAATGTGATGTGCAAATAGCTTCTGCTGTTTTGAAATGCCAAATGGTTATTGCATTCGAGGGCTGTTTTGTAAGTGTGGTACCTCAATGGATTTCTTAAGGGGAAGATAGCAGATTTCCTAATAACTGTAGAATAACACCATGAGAATGTTGCCAAGGTATAATCTTTATATATATTTTTTTAACCCGTTCCATTTTTCTGATGGCGCTGGAAATATATTTGCTGTGTTAGCGCGTATCGAATCTTTCATGCAATGTGTGAACACAGATTTTTTTTTTTGTCTTTCTCACTTGACTTTTTTTATTTCAGAGGTTTGCGGGTCCCGTCTCATCTTCTGCTCCTGATACTTTGCTATTTAGGGGCAATGTGCATGTTGTGGCTCAGATCGCAAACAGACGCACAGGGATGTTCTACAGTCACTTCTTCTCACTATGGCCCATATTTACTAAACAGTGCTCCTCCTCGGGACACTTCCCACCGCTGGCCTATAGCAGTGACCGGGTTGTACAGTGTCTTCCAGCGCCAGAAGGTGTCCTGCAGTAGCACAGCTTAGCAAACATGGCTCTATATTGCTAAAATGTAGATTGTAAGCTCTTTGGGGCAGAGAATAATTATTCCTATGTTTTTCTTCTGCAGCTTGCAGCATATAATATATTATATTATTAATAATATAGAATAGAACTTACATTTTTGTGCATTGTCACTCCAGGTTTGCACCCACTATAAATACACTTATATATTCTATATATTAATTTTGTATTTAATCAGTTCACTAATATAATTGGTATACACCTTTAGTGCTCTTCTTGGTCTGTGTTTGTTCTGTACTCCGGGGTTGGGAAGGATCACACTGCTGTAAGCACCTTCAAAGTCGTCTGTTATATTTCCATTGGGGTGTGTCATGTGAAAGTACTTTTACAGTTCAGACTTTTTATGTACAGTATGACATTCTTATTTCTTTACCTGCTCACTGTTTCAGGATGTTTAAAAGCTAAATTCCAGAGGAGACATTCATAGGACCTTGGTTAAGTATGACTGAAGGAATGGAACTATTATACCAGCATGTGGAATTAAGTGATTAACTCACGTTACACGTTTACTAATGTTTTTGTTTGAACTGGTATTTTTCAAATAACAAGTTTAAACTTGTATGTGTGTGTATAAAATGGGCACTAACGTTGATCCTGTAATGTAAGGATGAATAACCAACATCAAATAAGGATATGGTTTCTGGCATGTATTAAATTCTATTCTTCAGTCCTCTAAGTCCTAACATGCATGGGAACAGACAGATAGACTGTCACTTTGTGGAAATGTAAACCCTCGTTTCCAAAGTGTCTGCAATTCATAGCAGTGTGTGTGTGTGCGTGCGTGCGCGTGTGTGTGCGTGTGTGTGTTGGGGCTTGCTCTGTTGTCACAGAAATTTACAGCTGCCTTTACCCTCTGGTTCAAATTCCAATAAAGGCACAAACACCGCCCATTGATAACCACACATTAGAAAACTTATTGTCACCCACCGTGCAGCAAATAAAAATACCACGTGTGGTACATTTGCATGTCTAATAAATGAAGAATCCACTTTTTATATCACCACTGTATTAACCTCTTGGGTGCCAGAGAGACAATAATCAAACCACATCAATACAATGACTCTTTCAGCCACCTGTTCTGATTGGACATTAGTTTAGCTATACATTGCTTATACACAATGGACACATTTAAGCAGTATAAATTCTATCTTTAAATAGTATAAATTCTTTCTTTAAATAGTAGAAAAGCAAATGCCACATTAGCATACAGGGCCTGATTCGCATCGGTAATAATACTGCTCAATAATCCGTTGGCATAATCTTTTTCTTTTGTTTAGATTTCTCCTGACCTGAAATAGATGCAACTAAAAAGCCTATCAGGGGCTCAGGGGTTCAGGGGTTCGTAGGGAGTATACACAGAAGATAATATTTTAAACTGAACACCATTAATACTTAATTTCAGTGAAACGGAATTGTTAGTGTTTATGGGAAAAACAAACAAACAGATTATACATACAGAGAACGGCTGCCTCTAGGAAGGTGGAAATTAACAAAAATACCCCCTTCTCTTCCCCTTGGGTACATATCCCTCTTCCCCATTGTTCTGCTATAATACACATGGAGAATAGGCCTTCCCGGGTGTGAAAGCCCTGGTACAGTACTTGAAGGTTTCTGTTGATAGTATATTACAATATATCACAATAAATGACAAATCTGCATTTCTCCCAGGCCAAGGTGGCTTGTTATTATATTGAGATGTTTGGGAAATGTCCCTAATCTGGATGTAAACTACTCAGGGCAAAGGCTAGTAAAGGATACACAATAGCAGTTTATAAGCTTTACCTATCTCAGCATATTCTGTTTAACGTGAGAACTTATTTTCCATGCCTCATTTGCTCTTTTTTTAAACACTGATACACCCATTTTATTTTGAGAACATGTAATGTTGGGAGACAGTTGAGATGGTTCAGGTTGAACGCCAGATGTGTTATTGTGGCTAATGTATCCAGACTCCTTGAACTACGTGGGAAACCCCCCCAGCTTTGTAACATTGCATCGAGATTTTTTTTACATCTGAAGGGTGTAGTCACTAATGTGTACAAGTCATTCTAATTCAGTTGCACTTTAGTGCATATAACTTCCTGACACTTGGATGTACATGTAATGTTTTTCTTTCTCACCAATTATTTTCCCTCTAGCTGTCCGACTTAATCTTTTATATTCTTCCAATCTTGGCTCAAAAAGGTTATATCAGAGTGAATGGATTCGGGTAAAAGATTGAATCTGAACACACAGCCCCTCGCCCACATTGTGCAAACCTGTTTAGTATAATTTACGGTGTGAATGATGCATTCATTCCGGTTCTCAGATTGTTTGATTATTGCATGTGTAACGTTACATAGAAATATCCGCAGAGATATGTTGGTTTGTACATACAGTATATATATACAGTACATACAGTATATATATATATATTTGTTTCCCCTGTAGACACCCGACGTCATGTTGCAGTGCAGCGGAGGTCATGGCCGTTCTGTTCTTCCAAACCATGAAGTATAAGCCGCAGGATCCCAGAAACCCTAATAATGACCGCTTTGTCATATCTAAGGTAGGAGAGAACGTATAATACAAGCGTACGAGGCCCCGCTGATATATACATTATTATCCACGGTGCAGCTGGGGGGGGGGGGGGGGGGGAGGGAAGGTTGGTACTGCAGCTGTGCCCAAAATGTACAGAACCAGACACAAAAATAAGTTATGGGGAGTAAAAAAGTAACATAAAACCTCCACCGTTATGTGCAGCAAATAAAGGTGTGAGCACAGTCACATGTCTCAGACTGGTCTGCAACCTGCCCTTCCCCATTATCTCTACGCGTGGAGTGCTGCCTCCGGAGCCAGCAGGCATAAGCCTATAGGGAGTCCATGTTAAAATGGACAAGAAGCAAAAAATGACACACTGAGTTCTCGTTTGCATATCATTACCCAGAATCCATGGCTGCAGTGGAAGCACTTGTAAATATCCATGTTATGGAAACACTAGTTTTGCAGCGGGGAGGCGGTATCTCCATCTGTATTTGATTGACTTAATTTTGCAATTAAACAATAACGTGAAAATAATGTTTCAGCAACAGTTTAGCAGAAGGAGTGGCACTGAGCGTGAAGATAGGGGAATGTGTGGGATGTTTTAGCATACAGTGTTGCATTACATTCCACCCTGTCTAGGTCTGTTACTCTATGTTGTGTCTCTTCTGAAACAAATGTTATTAAAACTGTGGGAAAGACGCGCTCGCTTACTCTTTGTGACTTCTCCCAGGGTCACGCAGCGCCGATCCTGTACGCTGTCTGGGCAGAGGCCGGCTTTCTGAAAGAATCTGAGCTGTTAAACCTGAGAAAACTTGATTCCATTCTGGAAGGACATCCCGTGCCAGTGAGTAGCGGGAAAGCCGAAGATCAAACGGGATTTGGGATGTGACAGGAGAGGGTAGAATAGGCAGACACAGAGGGCCACGTGATTCTTATTGGCCGTCCCATTCTATGTTTCTGGGCCTAACGGGTCAGATTCACAGTATCTCTCAGAATGAGGTTAGCTGGCTCTCCTTAGGTACAGTTAGGTTCCTTATTATTTCCCTTATGTGTCTGTTCTTTCATTCCATTCATCCTTTCTTTTCTTTAATCGTTCCTTTTCTTCCTTATCTTCTGCTTTCAATCCTTCTTCACGTTCTTCTTATCCTTTTCTTATCTTTCATTTCCCCTTTCCCTTACATTCAGCCTCCCTTATATAGAATTGTTCTGGCAAGGTATAGATTGGCAGTAGCATGAAATTTGAGAATACTTTTCACAGAGGGGTGTGGTAGCTATAAAATAATAATGACTTTTATTCCTGCTGAAAATTAGGCTCTCTTACAGGATTTTGTCCAAAGCACAATAATATACAATTATATGTGTGTGTGTGTGTGTGTGTGTGTGTGTGTGTGTGTGTGTGTGTATGTATATATATATATATATATATCAGTGTGTGTGTGTGTGTGTGTGTGTGTATATATATATATATATCAGTGTGTGTGTGTGTGTGTGTGTGTGTGTGTGTGTGTGTGTGTGTGTATGTATATATATATATATATATATCAGTGTGTGTGTGTGTGTGTGTGTACCTGGAGGATCATTGGAGATCCCCAGAAGTAGACCCACAAGAACTGAGCATATATTTATCTCAAATGTCCTTAAAATCAATTTTGCACCAGAAAGTAGTATTCAAATTGAATGTATATTTCAGGGTTTTTGTTTTTAAAAGCAGGGGTGATATTAACCATGTGTGTCCCTGAAAGCTTTTGGATTTTTAATGTTAAAATATGACAATTGATCTATTTTAAAGAAATGAAAATACAAATGCAATGATTTACTTTCATGTTTTAAATCTATAACATGTGCATGTTATTCAAATTCACCATTTAATCTGCAGTTAGGAGATGCGTCTTCACTTGATACGTATCCTCAATGCAAATTCATCCTTTATATTTTAGAAACAAGAATTTGTGGACGTGGCCACTGGTTCCTTGGGGCAAGGACTCGGGGCGGCTTGTGGCATGGCATATACTGGGAAATTCTTTGACAAAGCCAGGTAACGTTTATTTATGTTGGTTGATACTATTCTTATCATCCTCACATTGGAACCAAAGTCACTTACTACAAGTCCCTTCTTCAGGTGTCCAGCGCACAAACGGATGAGCACAAAACGTAAAATGATCTGAATGCTCATAGGGAAATGATCAGAACCAGTATAGAGAAGCTGGTGCACACAGCCTCATCATTATGTACACAGTATCATAATATTGATCATCGGTGCAGCCGTAAAAGATGACCATTTATAGATTTTGGTATCTCCCTTCTGTGCTTGTTGATGACCATGGTGAATTATTAGACTTTGCTTTGCAGCAAAATACTGGTTTAGGAACAGCTCACACAAAGTGCATGAGTCTAACGGGCCACGGTCGTGAAATAGGACCTTCTTTCTTGAGATCTTACTCTATTTGATCAAAGTTGTAAGCAGACACTCACACACTCACACACTCACACACTGTGGAAATATTCTAAGATGTATTGACAGACTTCTAATGATTCTCATACATTGAAACAAGTGCTAACGTTACACCCTGTGTTGTAACATGCGGCGCTGGAAATTGGCCAATCCATGTTAAGCTGCAGTTGGCTGAGCTTTGCCAACTATTTTAAACATGGTAATGATAAAATGTGGGAGCATTTTAGTGTATGTTGGTCTTTTCTGCCCTCAGATGTTTATAGCAACAATATAACAATCCTTAGGATGCCAAATCCATGGCAGTGCACATTGAACTTGGCCAATGCTTACTCGATTGTCAATTCCGTTTCACTGGCTTACATTCGCTAGTTGTGTTGTAACAAACACACACATTAAGTATGCAAAAAGTAACACATTTAAAGCAACAATTTACCAATGAAGAGCTGACACAACCACCATTATTATTAGGCAAGTCTAATTTCCCTCAGAGGGTCTCAGATCCCCTTCTCTCTACCTATCCCAAACTGCTATCGGGAGTCGGGCAGACGGGGGACACAGAGATGTGCACAACCCGAGCTCAGGGTCTTCTTTGTATTTCTTTTTTCATGTACATGAACCAGGGGGTCCTGAGATCTGTTCCACGTTCTCCCGACCGCAAGGGACCCAGAGCTCCCGAAATATTTGAATTTCTTTTTGCCAGTGTGAGACGCATAAAAACTACAAATATTTCCGTGGGGGTCACCAGCAGCAAGTCGCGATGTCATCTCCCGATGACGCAGCTCAGGGGTTCTCAACTCCAGTCCTCAAGCCCCCATAACAGGTCAGGGTTTGAGGATATCCCTGCTTCAGCACAGGGGGCTCAGTCTTCAACTGAGCCACTGATTGAGCCACCTGTGCTGAAGCTGGGATATCCTGAAAACCTGACCTGTTGGGGGGGCTTGAGGAAAGGAGCTGAGCCCCCCTGATGTAGCTGTATGTCGGCTGTCAGCGCTAAGCTAACCCCTGTTTCTATATTGTGTACACAGGGCAAGTACTTTTGCCCGGTGGATAAAACCGCTTAAATCTCAGTAACCGTGGGTTCCAGAGGTCGGGGAACATTGGATCATCAACAATGGACCACCATGTGTTGTGTAAAAAATAAAATAAATGACTCCCCCCCCCCCCCACTGACCCTCCTTAGAAAGAGAAAAGGAAGCAGGAACTGTCGCTTTAACGCTCGCTTTGCATATAAGAAAAATGTACATATGACTTCTCTAAAAACCTGTTTTGTTAAAATCCTGGAACAAGGAAGTTAATAATGTCACCAGAAATTCTTCTTTGTGTTATTGTAGCAGCTGAGTCGTTGTGACTAGCAATAGGTGTGTGTGTGTGTGTTTCATGGTGTGTTAACATCTTGTCGTTTTGGGCATCCCGGTACTATCCAGCAAGGAAGTGGTTCGTGGCTCGCAACACAAGCATTGTGCAGATAGTGTGACATAAAGATACGGTTAATTAAAGGTTCCCTGAACCATATAGATGAGGCAATCATAGAAATATGATTATAAAGAGAAATATATTATGACTTCTGTCTCACTCTTGTGATGCATTTATTAGTCTCGCAAAACCGGAGCAAAAAAAACAGCATCAGATTTACCAAAGAAATTGGGGTGGGGGGTTGCACCCGGTTTTATAGCTGGGAGACGTTAGTAATTACCTTCCGTGGTGTACGTGGTACTATACAATATAGGCTAAAACATTAGATAAGCTGGGACATATACGATTAATATAAGGGAAAATAGACAAATATGGACCAGTGAGTGCAAGCCTTGGACGTAAATAGAAGCAGCGTGACAGGGAATCCTCGTCCAAAGAGCTGACGATTTAAGCAGTGGAGTGGGAGAAATACAGAAGCTAAATGATTTCTCAGAGGCACTTGTGGCATGTGTGTAATGAGTGCTCTATACTACAGAAGGAAAACCCCAGGATACAGGCAGCTGCTGGATAATCCAGGATCGGGATACATGTACCATCAACAGAAACCCTGCTAAGGCAGGGGTGCCGAACCCCAGTCCTCAAGCCCCCCCCGACAGGTCGGTTTCCTGGATATCCCTAATTCTGCACAGGTGGCTCAATCAGAGGCTCAGTCGAAGCCTCTGATTGAGCCACATGTGCTGAAGCAGGGACTGATTGAGCAACCCGTGCTGAAGCAGAGACTGATTGAGCCACCCGTGCTGAAGCAGAGACTGATTGAGCAACCTGTGCTGAAGCTGAGATATCCTGAAAACCTGACCGGGGAGGGGGGCTTGAGGACTGGAGTTGAGCACCCCTGTCTAAGTGGTTTATTCATTAAACTGCAATAGTGCCAATCGGGGGAGGATCGCACGGAAACTTCAATTGAAGTAGGTGATAATTTGAGGTACCGCAGAGGCAGAGAGGGAGGGGTGTTGTGTGCGCTGGGAAGGATAATTGTAGTTATAGGGGGTGGGGGTTCTACCTCCTCTTTCTTGTTACCCCATTCAAACAAGAAGGGGTCTGATGTATGTATGTATATCTTTTTTATATAGCGTCATTCATGTACATAGCGCGTCGCAGCAGTAACACACGGGACATGTGTCATCCATGTACACAGCGCGTCACAGCAGTAACACACGGGACATGATAATATAACACATAGTGGGAATAAGCTCTTCAGACATAAAAGTAACATTAGGAAAAGGAGTCCCTGCCCCGAAGAGCTTACAATCTAAGTGGTAAGTGGGCAGAGACAGTACTGATAATAGTACAGTGGCAGAGAAAGTGTCGAGTTAGTAGAGGGAAAAAGGGGTGATGTATCAAGGCAATAGTGGTGCAATTCTGGGGCAAAATACCCCGCACACATGTATCAACAAAAACCCTGCTATTTTCAATGGGGTTTTCTCTTTAATACATATAATGCAGATGTGTCTGTCCCTGCATTACACCACTTTTGTCTTGATACATATACCACAAGGTGAGCGGGTGTACAGGTGGCAGAGATAGAGGATATACAATGTGTTGTATATTTTATAATTACTTTTGTGCCAATAGACTGACCACTCTTTTATTGAATAGGATTGTTGTATCTATGGGACTAGAGTGTTATTTCGGAGTTGTCCATGTTCTGTACTCAGTCACGTTAGATGGACGCACTGCGGGGGGTTCTGTGCAGTTTAGTTTTGTGATCAAGAAAGACATATAGGGATAATTCTATATGTGCTCAAGAGGCTGTTAGGCCATTTTCATCTGGAAATTCTCATCGCTGCACGATCGGCAGTTTCGGAGTGTGTAGAATTTAACCCTTGAACCTTTGCTTTGAGAAAGTGACGGGATTTGGTGTAGCTGGGCTTGTCTGTTCTAACAATACGTTCCTTTCAGAAGAGGTGTAAGCCTCCTTGTGTAGCCCGAGGCGTCTTTGCTTGTGCTGTTTCATGCGGCGACCTGCCGTACTCGATGTCACTCCCGCCTTTTTGCCGGCCTCGTTTGAACTCTGCCCCAGGCAGTTTTGCGGTTCGGAGCATGAAGCTTGTGATATTTACATTTCTAACTGAAAAGAAACCACATTCGCTTTGTCAGAGCTGACAGAGTATATTCAAAAATCCTTATGTATTTAATAGATATATAAAAAAAACTGCGCAACCAAACTTATCTCCTCCTTTGTCGTGTTAAAATGTATACCATGTATCTTTCTCTACAACATCTGATAGTGTAACATTATAAGGGACCACTTAAAAAAACTGTATTTTTAGCTTAATATAAACTGAGAGTTATGAATCACACTTTACATGTAACACAAAATTATAACGCCATGAACTGTTAACAACGGTAAACTGTTGTTAACATATAAACACTAGTTTCTGGTGACATTAGATACTCTTGTTTCTTAGCCTGATGGAATGAGACGAACTCACAGAGGTTGTACAGCAGAGAAATTCAACTTCAATGATTAGCGCCAGGAATCTGCCCCCAATGAGGAGTCACTTTACCTTTCACACTAAAAGTTACATTCACACTAAAAGTTCACTACATGTGCAGTTTATTGCTGTCTAATCTGCACTTGCTATTCCAGATTATTACTAATATTATTATTCTTTGATATTATTAATGAAAAAAAATCAAGTGCTCAATTTGTTGTGTATTTATTGGGTCAGCGTATAGTTGATGTTTGAAGAGAAAGGAAACGAATGATTAGTTATTATTAACCTTTATTAAAGTCTATATGTTGCACGGGTGTAACCTGCTTTCAATGGCTTTTTCAGTTACCGGGTGTACTGCCTGCTCGGAGACGGGGAGGCGTCGGAAGGCTCGGTTTGGGAGGCGATGGCCTTCGCTGGGTTCTACAAGTTGGACAATCTGGTTGCGATCTTCGATGTTAACCGCCTCGGACAAAGCGACCCCGCCCCACTCCAGCACAAAGTGGACATCTACCAGAAACGCTGCGAGGCCTTTGGGTATGTGATCATGGAAGTCATTCTATAGACTCCAAAGTGGCTATTCGGTCATTTTCAGCCCCAAATCACCATTTACTTCATACAGGATTTTTGTGCGAAAATGGCCCATTATGCATATTCAGAATATGCGCCTAAATGTGTGTACAAAATGTATAGTGATCGCCACTGCTAAACATGTTGGTGCAATTGTCACTGATTTTGCTCCCTTGTTGATGGGCCAGTGGTCTCTTCCAGTATACCTCCCCCCCCCCCAGATTGTTATTTGAATATCTCCGCTGCTGCCGGACTGCTCACTCCACTGCAGCAGCAAAGCAGTTACATGTAATATGGTTGTTTCCAGCATCTAATAAAAGACACTATGACAGTATCACCATACACAGCCATAGGTTTATGTAGCTCTTTCTAAAACAATTATTTTAACAGCATTTAATTATTATTATTATTATTATTATTATTGTATAAAGCTTGACTTTTGGAACACTTAATTTATGATTCTAAAACCCAAATGTTTTATTATCCATTTGATAACTTGAATTCTCCTGAATTAATAATGCTGCATACTATTGGGCTTATTCTATAACCGCCAAAATGACCCATCAGGCGGCTTTCGGACAGAAACACCCATTGAAGTCGATGGGGAATTTCGGACACAAATAGTCGGATTGGCCGCTTCGGTGGTTATATAATAAGCCCCTAATGTTATATAGAAATTAAGAAAGTTGCAAAGAGAAGAAGACCTAATCCTTACCCAGAGAATCACTCGCAAGTTCCAGTGTTGTTTTGAAATAAGTCGTTTTAAACATAAAAAAACACTTATTTACAATCTATATATAAAACATGGAAAATGGATGTTTTGCTGACTGATCTGATAAATGTTTCCATCTGGGGCTATTGTTCTCCTTGTTAATGATGGAGAAAAGTCTGTACATATTGTAGATATTAATTGTTTAACTCTGTCCCGGTATAAAGCTATTGAGAATGAATGACTGCTTGCTTTTTAGCTGGCATACTGTAATCGTGGATGGACACAGTGTAGAGGAGCTGTGTAAGGCGTTTTGGCCTGTCAAGAATCAACCCACTGCAATCATTGCCAAGACTTACAAGGGCAAAGGAATCACCGGTAAGAATACAACGGGGTCCTATTTTTAATAACAAGCCGATTTCAATTTTGCAGTCTCTTAAAGTTGGGGAAATCCAGACATTGCTGGCACTGAGACGGGGAAACTTTCTTTAATCTTAGATTTTCTTGGTTCTCGCCCTAAACAAAGTTTTAGAAGCTCCATTGGTCCTGGAGAAGTGTTGCTTTGTTGTAGATTGTGATAACTTGTAAAACACCGAACATAAAATTTCTTCATAGAGTGTCTTGTTCCTGTGTACTGTCAGGTTTCCAAAGCTCTTTATATGATCATTTCACGCCTGAAAGGTAGCACAACCTACAACATATTTACGTTTCTCTAAACGATAAACTATTCTGATCATTAACTCACAAATTAGATTTGTTAAAAAAAACAGGCATGTTAAGTTATAAGATGTTTTTATATATTTTTTTGTCCGCAGTGGAAGGGTTAAATGCCACCTTGAAGCTTAATTGTCCATTAGCAATGAACAAAACTCAAGAATTATCAGCGGTTTCCTTTGATCATTAGAGCAAACTAATTTCATGGCCAAACTGGTCCTCTCTGAGATCAGATTGCAAAGTCACAGGGATTTCTCTAGAACGTTTGTTTTTGAGAAGGAATTCTGACTTTGTAACGCAGCAGCTAAACTTCCCTGCAAATGCGTAGCATTTATTTATAGATATTGTCAAGAGTAAATTGTAGGGAATATAATGAGAACTTAATTGTATTTTCCTTTAGTTTAGTAGAAATAGCTAATTATTCCTATTAGTATAATATTTTCATGTTTTTTTTTGAACTTGCAAGCTGTGTAGACATAATTTATCTTACGATAATTGACATCGTTATTGGCAGAGTGGCAATAATGATATGTATTAATATTTACTGCGTGTGTTTATGTACAATACATTGTATTACAAGTAATAACCATAAGGTTTATGGTTCCCTATATCCTTATATGGGTGCTAATGCAATTGATACAGCAGAAGGAATATGAAACGTGTAAGTGCATTTGGTCTTCCAAAGAAAATGAAAACAGTATGTTATTAGTGTAATACAATATCATTATTATAAGTGTAGCTCTTGCCAATGTTTTTTTCACTTTTTGTTCCCACATCATGGCTTGATGATTGGCAGAAGGTGATCAATAGCTCATGTTTCCCTTTCATTTGGTTTGTGTTAATATTGCAGGTGTGGAGGATAAGGAGAACTGGCATGGGAAGCCCCTTCCAAAAGACATGGCCGAGCAAACCATCAAGGAGATTGAGAGCAAGATCAACAATAAGAAGAAGATGTCCCCAACCCTTCCTGAAGAAGATGCACCATTGGTGAACATCAAGAACATTAAGATGCAATCTCCACCAAACTTCAAATTAGGAGAAAAGGTAAGCGAGGACACATCAATAGCAACATTAACCATGTTATTGGGAGACTCTGGTCCAATCTTAGAGAAACTGGCTAGTGGACCTGTCGTGGTAACTTAAGTTTTTATAGGATGTCTAAGGTAGAAAGTGTAATCCTAGCAGCCTTTCTTTGAAAGCCATAAGTGACATTGTCCTTTGAAATCTCCTGATCATGGCAAATGTCAAGGTCAACTTGTGTAGTCTGGAGACCTTAATATTGACGTGTTAAGGGATGGACAAGATGATATTCAGACCCTGAAGGACACTAGGCCGAACTCTTCCATACGTGTTGTTTGTTTACATGCATACATCGCATACATGTGTTTTTTGCTTTGGCAAAGAGATTAATATGGAAAACATAAATGTTCACATGTCCTGAATTGTATCAAGCTCCTTTGTGGAACCAATTCTCACTTTTACTTTATTTTGAATATTTATTTTTGTATAGGCATTCTTCAGAAAGGTCTACACAATTCAGTGGGAGCTCGTCCCAGGGTGGAAAAGGTGTTAAGCTGATTGGTTGGAAGCGCTAACTGAGATATGTCATCATGTAACACATTTGTGATATAATGACAACATATCTGTCATATGACAAATAGCAGACTAAATATAACAATCATTGACTTCCTTGGACATAATGTACTTAAAATAAAGTGCACATAACAGGCCATATACATTGTGTGTGGTATTCCACAGTGTAATCTTTCCAGCAATAGTGCTGCTTGGTAAATATGGGCCACGGTATCTGTCCTTGTAAAATATGAACCTTTACCTTTGCAGATTGCTACTCGCAAAGCTTACGGACTGGCGCTCGCCAAGTTAGGCCACGCGAGTGACCGAGTGATTGCTCTGGACGGTGACACGAAGAATTCCACCTTTGCAGACATATTCAAGAAGGAACATCCCGAGCGTTACATTGAATGTTACATTGCTGAACAAAACATGGTAATACTTCTCCTTAACTCTCCTGTGCGATACAGATGTCTGGAATGCCTGCCATTTACTGTAGGTGCACGGGATTACCATTAACCCTACATAATTATTGTTTAGGTGACTCGATGTCCTGGCAAAGTCACCTCCTCTGGAGCTGCCACGGGTCTCACCTTGTGTTTCTGAGGTTCTCTTAGCAGGATAATTAATACAGTTCTAATCTGTTCAGTTTTCAACGGGCAACTCTGCTTCATGTATTTAGGCTGCAACATACGATTTTATTTAATAATAAAAGCTACAACAAACATTGACACATCCCTGGAACTTGATGCTGAAGTAATGCTTTTCATTTTTTTTCATCTTTGAAATTGCCCATGAGGTATGTTCTGGACGCACTCGGGATAGTAACCAGTCGTGGCATCCAGGCAGCCATAACAATTGTCCAATATCCGTCTCCATTGTAAAGCAATCCCGTTAACCAGACTAAACCATGAAAGGCTGAAATAAATCTTAATCAGCATTCACAGGGTTAATAAGAAACCTGCCCTGCCAGATATGCTTTGGTTTGAGGATAGAGAATTAGAATTTAGATTTGGGGAATTTGTCCAGAAATGCAACGAAATGTCTGCTTGGGTTATTTCTGCACAAGTCCAAAAACAAGTCTCTGTACCTGACCCTACATTCTGTCGTTACGTAGGTGAGTGTTGCCGTGGGCTGTGCCACTCGGGATCGGACCGTGGCCTTTGCCAGTGCTTTTGCCACTTTCTTCACCAGGGCTTTTGATCAGATCCGGATGGCAGCCATTTCTGAGAGCAACATCAATCTGGTCGGGTCTCACTGCGGGGTTTCTATCGGTGAGTGTAATAAATAAGGCCACACTTTTCCAATTCCTTTTGTTCACCCTGTTAATCTGTTGATATTCATTATTTCAACTGCCCGTTAAAACAGCAGGGCTATTTTGTAGAGCAAACTGGCTGCCCTCTGACTCTTGGAACCTGCAGGATTCATCTGAGGTTGACAATGGCGCCACCAAAGATAGAAGGCCTTGGGGTCTCCAGCATCCCGCAGCCTTTCCACCCACGGGAGACCTCCTAAGTGCATACATTGGTGGTCACATCAGGGGTAAATGATATGGCAGCTGTTTGCAGGGTATATTTTCGAATGGGTTTATCTCAAACACAATTGAATGGTCCATCAAAACAGCTGCTTACACTGCACTTATTCGCATTGGCTGAGGAGCTGTCAAATGTCTAAATGATTCTTTTTGTATTGCTAGTTGGCGTGATATGGCTTATTTATTTCAAACGCGAGCGTTATATGGTCCCATAGTAGCCATTCACACTACTTTACGTTTTTGTCCTCTCAAGTGAAAGCTATGTCGGGCATTTAATACTTCTGTAACGCTAAATGCTGCTTTAGCTTGGTATCTACCAGTGCCAATACAAGAGCAATAATGAGGAATAATAAAGCATAAAGGGTGTGTAAAGAATGAAGCATAAATAGGTTTCTTGACAGCTGCACCACCACAGATATAAGTTTAAATGGTTATTTTCCACCTCTCTCCATGTTGGGGTTTGCACCCACTATTAGAATTCAGGATACGTGTGCATCCTGTTTATATTCCAGCACATAATCTTCGATAAGAAGAACATCGTCCATATGCTTCATGTGTCTGTGTTACTGTGTGTGTGTGTGTCTGTGTTACAGTGTGTGTGTGTATGTCTGTGCTACTGTGTGTGTGTGTGTTAATATTCTTCCACCCAGACTTTATTATGAATTGTGCCCCACAGATATTTGTCATAAGGCACACATTTCCCACTCCATGATTTGGATCCAACAGTGTTTGTGTATATATATGTTACGCGCTGGCCCCTGTTACACGCTGGCCTCTGTTACACGCTGGCCCGTTACACGTGGCCTCTGTTACACGCTGGCCCCTGTTACACGCTGGCCCCTGTTACACGCTGGCCCCTGTTACACGCTGGCCCCTGTTACACGCTGGCCTCTGTTACACGCTGGCCTCTGTTACACGCTGGCTCCTGTTACACGCTGGCCCCTGTTACACGCTGGCCCCTGTTACACGCTGGCCCCTGTTACACGCTGGCCCCTGTTAAACGCTGGCCCCTGTTGCACGCTGGCCCCTGTTGCACGCTGGCCCCTGTTGCACGCTGGCCCCTGTTGCACGCTGGCCCCTGTTGCACGCTGGCCCCTGTTGCACGCTGGCCCCTGTTGCACGCTGGCCCCTGTTACACGCTGGCCCCTGTTACACGCTGGCCCCTGTTACACGCTGGCCCCTGTTACATGCTGGCGCTGGCCCCTGTTACACGTTGGACCCTGTTACACGCTGGCCCCTGTTACATGCTGGCGCTGGCCCCTGTTACACGTTGGACCCTGTTACACGCTGGCCTCTGTTACACGCTGGCCCCTGTTACACGCTGGCCCCTGTTACACGCTGGCCCCTATTACACGCTGGCCTCTGTTACACGCTGGCCCGTTACATGCTGGCCTCTGTTACACGCTGGCCTCTGTTACACGCTGGCCCGTTACATGCTGGCCTCTGTTACACGCTGGCGCTGGCCCCTGTTACACGCTGGCACCTGTTACACGCTTGTCCTTGTTACACGCTGGCCCCTGTTACACGCTGGCCCCTGTTACACGCTGGCCCCTGTTACACGCTGGCCTCTGTTACACGCTGGCCTCTGTTACACGCTGGCCTCTGTTACACGCTGGCCTCTGTTACACGCTTGTCCTTGTTACACGCTGGCCCCTGTTACACGTTGGCCCCTGTTACACGCTGGCCCCTGTTACACGCTGGCCTCTGTTACACGCTGGCCTCTGTTACACGCTGGCCTATGTTACACGCTTGTCCTTGTTACACGCTGGCCCCTGTTACACGTTGGCTACTGTTACACGCTGGCCCCTGTTACACGCTGGCCCCTGTTACACGCTGGCCCCTGTTACACGTTGGCGCCTGTTACACGCTTGTCCTTGTTACACGCTGGCCCCTGTTACACGCTGGCCTCTGTTACACGCTGGCCCCTGTTACACGCTGGCCCCTGTTACACGCTGGCCCCTGTTACACGCTGGCCCCTGTTACACGCTGGCCCCTGTTACACGCTGGCCCCTGTTACACGCTGGCCCCTGTTACACGCTTGTCCTTGTTACACGCTGGCCCCTGTTACACGCTGGCCTCTGTTACACGCTTGTCCTTGTTACACGCTGGCCCCTGTTACACGTTGGCCCCTGTTACACGTTGGCCCCTGTTACACGTTGGCCCCTGTTACACGCTGGCCTCTGTTACACGCTGGCCCCTGTTACACGCTGGCCCCTGTTACACGCTGGCCCCTGTTACACGCTGGCCCCTGTTACACGCTGGCCCCTGTTGCACGCTGGCCCCTGTTGCACGCTGGCCCCTGTTGCACGCTGGCCCCTGTTGCACGCTGGCCCCTGTTGCACGCTGGCCTCTGTTACACGCTGGCCTCTGTTACACGCTGGCCCCTGTTACACGCTGAGCTCCTGCCCGATGTTGATAACACAGAGGATTTGAGGCATATCCATAGCTGGATAGAAAATAAGATTCCCTTTACAGTTTGCATTGACTCGCTCCTCACCATCACTGACATTCTAGCACAAATCCTGCAGGTGTTATTTGTACTAGTAATTGGTGGAAAGTAAAGTATGGTTGCATGAAATATTGCATTTAGATACTGCACATAATACTGTGTACAATATCAGTTTGGCTTTTTTGAATCAGCGAGAGTTTAATAAAAAGCCTTCAATGGGATTTACTCATTAAAGGTGTGATAGTAAACTCACAGGGACCTGGAGGGGACGTGGGATTGGGCCCGGTCCGGACTCACACTATTGTGTGTTGTTGTAATGAGCTGACTGGAGGTGAAAGGCTTGTGTGTGTTTTCCAGGTGAGGATGGACCGTCTCAGATGGGTCTGGAAGACTTGTGCATGTTCCGTGCCGTTCCCACAGCAACTGTATTTTACCCAAGTGACGCGGTGTCTACTGAGAAAGCCGTGGAGATCGCTGCAAACACAAAAGTAGGTCCATCCGAACGGTCTTTTGTATATTGTAACAACAGTCTAACCACATCACTGTGTGTCTGTGTCTATCACAAGCAAGAATGCATAAACCACCACTCTGTCTCTAGGAATGCATTGTGCGCGTCTGTTTTCTCTGCTCCGCACAAATCATTATCCATAAAGAAAGAAATAATTAATTCAAATACATCTCCTCCTTTGTTCCCACCAGTGAAAGGCTGTTGTGTGAAGTTAAAATGCCCCGCTGTATTTGAATTCTCAGTCAGGACAATAAATACTTCTCTATTAACAAAATGGGACATAGCTGGAGACACAGAACACATTGAATACGCTGCTATAAACTTTCCAATGTGTTTCCGGACACTGGCAGCAAATACGTTAAACCCCACAGAAATGTACCTTTTGCAGCTAAAATTGTCTGTGCTTTTTTTCTTTGTGAAACAGGGAATTTGTTTTATAAGGACAAGTCGCCCGGAAAATGCTGTTATTTACAAGGGCAGCGAGGAATTCAAAATAGGACAAGCCAAGGTAAATGTGTAAACATACGAGATTCTACTTACCCAGACAGACAGGGTGTGTGTGTGTCAGGCTTCAATAACCAACACGCTATCCAAAACTGACGTAAAGGGGTCTAAACCTTACCCATTAAAAACATTGACACTCCTAAGTGTAACAATCCGTGCAAACATTATAAACATCATTACATTGCAGTTATCGCAGCCACACATTGTATCAAAGAAAGTTTTTCTGAGCTTTGATACACAGACACCTGCTGAATATATAAAATATGCATCAGTTCATGTCTGTATATCAAGGTGCTAATTGGAAGATTGAAATGCTTTTGTATATCTGTAAGCAAATTATATGAGAGTTTGTGGTGATGTAACACAAGAAGAGGCATCGGGATGGTAATTTGCATGACAGATATAATGTCATTACAACCGCCGTGTCTGATCGCCGACTTACCTTATGTGTATATTGAAAGCCAAGGAGAGAGTGAGCGAGAGCGTGTGTAAGGCCGACACTGACTGACTCGCACACTGACTGACTGACACACAGAAAGAAACACACTGACTGACACACACACACACTGACTGACACACAGAGACACACTGACACACTAACTGGCAGACACCCAGAAAGAGACACACTGACTGACACACACACACTGACTGATACACACACACTGACTGGCACACAGAGACACACTGACACACTAACTGGCAGACACCCAGAAAGAGACACACTGACTGACACACACACACTGACTGACACACACACTGACTGATACACACACACACTGACACACTAACTGGCAGACACCCAGAAAGAAACACACTGACTGACACACACACACACACTGACTGATACACACACACACACTGACTGATACACACACACTGACTGACACACAGAGACACCCTGACACACTAACTGGCAGACACCCAGAAAGAGACACACTGACTGACACACACACACTGACTGACACACAAACTGGCAGAAACGCAGCAAGAGACGCCTAGGTGGTACTGGTAATTCACAAATGTGAGAAGAGATACTGTACTTACTGAGGGAAGCAACGGGGCCCATAAAAAGGCCAGAAAGAGACATTCACAGAGTTTGACACGGGTAAAGGTAAAGGGACCTGTTGTACAGTAGATACTGTAAAAAGACCACACAGACAGCGTAGCAAAAAACAGCAACATTCCACTATGGATTTGACTTTAAGTATTCTGTATAAACTTTTATTGATACCATATTTAATCTAGGCTCACAGAAAGTGCCACTTTCAAAACTCCCTGTCCGAGTTAATCTGTAGGGTGTGCACGTTATCACGGTGTAATGGCGGTGCTAGTTTTGAGGCCATTCATATGAGCTGTAGATAATGGGGCATTGTATTGTGACTGACATTGAATTACATTCTACCTACCACGCTCATTTTCCAAACTACCATTTAGCATGAAATAGTTTTTTAATGTTCCAAAATCCATTTGGAAAAGGAACCATAAT
Organism: Ascaphus truei; assembly: GCF_040206685.1. Taxonomy (NCBI): domain Eukaryota; kingdom Metazoa; phylum Chordata; class Amphibia; order Anura; family Ascaphidae; genus Ascaphus; species Ascaphus truei. The sequence continues at coordinate 39,531,344 of NC_134499.1, forward strand.
AGCAGAGTTTACCTATGTTGTGAGTTGTGTTATTTGAATCCTTTTCTCCCTATGACGGCGCATTAGGTGGTGACTCAGAGTAAGGACGACCAGGTCACGGTTATCGGCGCGGGCGTTACTCTGCATGAAGCACTTGCTGCAGCAGAGCAGCTTAAGAAAGGTACAAATAACATTTATTTTATTAAAGAAAGAAATATTCTGCACAGTATGCCCACTGCAGGATGTTGTGACAAATATATACTGTGGGGCCACTAAACATAGCCTTGTGAATCTGTAGGCGCTCTCCCTGCTGATGTCACAGTAGAACAGATTTGCTGCTCCCTGCATTACATGAATACATCTGCAGCTTTCTTCCCTAGGTTACCTGTATGCTCCAGATATAAGCAGTCTGCATTGTATGTAGCATGACCAGATGTGCTTCAGGTATACACGGTCTGCATTGTATGTAGCATGACCAGATGTGCTTCAGGTATACGCAGTCTGCATTGTATGTAGCATGACCAGATGGGCTCCAGATATACACGGTCTGCATTGTATTTAGCATGACCAGATGTGCTTCAGGTATACGCAGTCTGCATTGTATGTAGCATGACCAGATGGGCTCCAGATATACACGGTCTGCATTGTATTTAGCATGACCAGATGTGCTTCAGGTATACGCAGTCTGCATTGTATGTAGCATGACCAGATGTGCTTCAGGTATACACGGTCTGCATTGTATGTAGCATGACCAGATGTGCTTCAGGTATACGCGGTGTGCATTGTATGTAGCATGATCAGATGTGCTTCAGGTATACACGGTCTGCATTGTATGTAGCATGATCAGATGTGCTTCAGGTATACGCAGTCTGCATCGTATGTAGCATGACCAGATGTGCTTCAGGTATACGCAGTCTGCATTGTATGTAGCATGATCAGATGTGCTTCAGGTATACACGGTCTGCATTGTATGTAGCATGACCAGATGTGCTTCAGGTATACGCAGTCTGCATTGTATGTAGCATGACCAGATGTGCTTCAGGTATACGCAGTCTGCATTGTATGTAGCATGACCAGATGTGCTTCAGGTATACACGGTCTGCATTGTATGTAGCATGATCAGATGTGCTTCAGGTATACGCAGTCTGCATCGTATGTAGCATGACCAGATGTGCTTCAGGTATACGCAGTCTGCATTGTATGTAGCATGATCAGATGTGCTTCAGGTATACACGGTCTGCATTGTATGTAGCATGACCAGATGTGCTTCAGGTATACGCAGTCTGCATTGTATGTAGCATGACCAGATGTGCTTCAGGTATACACGGTCTGCATTGTATGTAGCGTGACCAGATGTGCTCCAGGTATACAAGGTCTGCATTGTATGTAGTATGACCAGATGTGCTTCAGGTATACGCATTCTGCATTGTATGTAGCATGACCAGATGTGCTTCAGGTATACACGGTCTGCATTGTATGTAGCATGACCAGATGTGCTTCAGGTATACGCGGTGTGCATTGTATGTAGCATGATCAGATGTGCTTCAGGTATACACGGTCTGCATTGTATGTAGCGTGACCAGATGTGCTCCAGGTATACACGTCTGCATGTATGTAGCATGACCAGATGTTCTAAAGGTATACGCAGTCTGCATTGTATGTTGTTTATATTAATAAATCATCTATTTAGAGTGTACCAATATATTTAAAATGTTTGTTCATATCAGAGTAATCACACACAAACAGGGAAAAGCTAAACACCTGGGACGTGTGAATAATTTTGAGACGATTGTTGGGCTGTTTAATGAAAATGCAGGACTCGTGCTCACCCTAATTGTATGTTATCTGGCATGTACCATTTTGGGGTGAATAATATGTTTTTACATTTACTTAGCAGTGCTGAAATGACCTTGAAAGCATGAAAGTCGTTTCTAAGGCGAGCACTGTGTTAAAGCAGTTTTGCTTACAGCACAAAAATCTTATTAAGTGAAATTCCTTCCACCCCCAACAAGGCCAGTCTGACTCTCTATTTCTCCATGCAATTCCTGCAGATAAAATCTACATCCGAATCATTGATCTGTTCACCATCAAACCCCTGGACTGTAAAACCATTCTTGAAAATGCAAGAGCAACCAAAAGTCGGATCCTAACCGTGGAAGATCATTACCATGAAGGTAAGGCCCCCCTAACTAGAACAAGGAATAATAAATACCCCCTGTAAGCAGCAATCCTCCCCGATCGTCATTATTGTAACATTGCTCTTCCCAACACTGTGTTTATTTTTTACATCTGATTCTCTATTCAGGGGAAAGAAGAGTTTTAAATATGAAGTGCCTGGGAGGTTAACATAAAGCTGCCCCTCCCCCCCCCCCCCCGGAGCCCAGCGTAGTGACAGGTTATTATAGTAATCGCAGAGTTATTAGCATTTATTTGTAAAGCAGCCACATATTCCTCAGCGCAGTACAATGGAGGTACAGAAAATTAAACTCATATAGGATTATTGGCTGGTGTTCTGGCTGCTTCAAATACAAACATTTTATTAAAACAGTTTTTTTTTAAAATATATATATATATATAACGAGAAAAGTTTAGCAAACTCCAGAATCATTCAATAATGTAGAGCAGGGGTAGCCAACTCCAGTCCTCAAGTGCCACCAGCAGGTCTGGCTTTCAGGATATCTCTGCTTCAGCACAAGTGGCTCAGCTGATTGAGCCACCTGTGCTGCAGCAGGGATATCCTGAAAACCTGACCTGTTGGTGGCACTTGAGGCCTGGAGTTGGCCACTCCTGATGTAAAGTACTTTATGCTTTGGAAGCATTGCAGGAATGCCATGCCCGGGCATGATGAAATAAATATCACAATAATCATTCAATTACATCTGATACAGGCAGTAAATAGGAAAAAAGTGCAGGACGGGACTGGTTTTAGACCGCACCTCTGCCTTTGTATTCCAGATATAGTGGAAACCTTAAAATTACCCCAATTAATCCCTGAGCATTTTACTAAATATTTAACGCATATTGACTGATCTTTCCGCACGAAGCTCCGTCCTGCAGACGTCTCGCTGCTTGTGATATGGGCATAGTGCTTTTTATTTTAGGCTGGCAGGTATTTCCCTTTTCAGATCAATGTGTTGCCAGCTACGTAGTATTGTGCTGGTGTTTCCTGGAATAAAGATTAGGCGACAGGACTATATTCAATAACCACACAGGAACATAAGGAATTCTCAAAATGTGCAGCTTAATACAGTATATCATTTTTCCGCTTGTGTTTTGAGTAATAAATACTATGAAAGCCATTTTGCCGTTTGGAACGTTAAAAAGCAACATTACGTCATATTCATTTCTTCGAATGGTTATAAAGCAGGGAGCCCCCCTGCACACAGCTGAGGGCCCCCCCCCTGCACGCAGCTGACCCCCCCTGCACGCAGCTAAGTGCCCCCCCTGCATGCAGCTGAGGCCCCCCCTGCACGCAGCTGAGGCCTCCCCCCTGCACGCAGCTGAGCCCCCCCCTGCATGCAGCTGAGGCCCCCACACAACTGAGCACCCCACACCTTCACGCAACTGAGGACACCCCCCCCCTGCACACAGCTGAGTCGTGTTCATTTCAGCTGCATGGAATCCCTACTTCCCGAAATACTTGGATGCTGCCGGCACTTCCTGGTGCTGAAATATCCCACAGCACACAGACCAATAGGAAGCCGTGGCATCATGGTTTCCTATTGGCCCTCGTGCCACAGGATATCTAAAACTCCATTTTGTTCCCCCAGTGGAGGATGCTACTGGGGGCACCTTCAGTGGTATCTCAGCAGGGGGTCCCCCAAGCTGAAATTCATGTCACTCAGTTCCAGAGATCCCCGTGTGCGCGCGTACGCACATACACCTTTTAAGGCTTTGCGATTAACCCCTTCCTTTCCTTGATTATTGGAGATGCCTGTAACAGACATTAAATACAATATTTCCTGCAATGAAACCTCCAGCAATATATTACAGCCATTTACTAAAGCACGCCCTGACGCTTTGTACATACAGGGGCAGGCAGTTTAAAGCATTAGTTAAAAATAAAAAAGAGCAGTTATTCCCGTTCTTGGAAACTATTTTGTGTTCACATTGTAGCCAACGTGGAACAAGTCAAATGTTTACTTCTAGGGGCAAATATTTAAAATCAGAGTTACTTGGCGAGCAACACGTTTTGCCTGTGATTTCCGTAGGAGGAATTGGGGAGGCGGTGGCAGCCGCGGTTGTTGGAGAGCCTGGAATCACCCTGAAGTCCCTGGCGGTGTCTCACGTACCACGCAGCGGCACGCCGGCCCAACTGCTCAAGATGTTCGGCATCGATAAGGACAGCATTGTGGAGGCGGTGAAGGCCGCAGTGTCCCAAGCAACCAACGCCAAGTGAATCCTGACGGTTATTATCACTGTTTTTGTACACGCTGAGAGACCAATAAACCCTGTAACTTCCACGTAACTTCCACGTAACTGCACTTTTATTCAAATTAAAGCTTTGGGGAAAAACAAAAAATAAAACTTGTTTGTCGCTTGATCATTTAATTGTTCCTTTCTGCAGGTTGATAAAACGCCCGCGAGTCGAGCTACATTATTGCTAACAATCCAAGTCTACGTTCCTGAGATAATATGGTTTGAGTAATGAAAATGACATTAACCTTTAGAGTGCCACTGGACCTGACCCGACAGATCGGGTCATGTGATCACATGACTGACAGGCGCTCGGATTCCGGCCCCTTCACTTTCATTTCTATTAGTCTGGCTGCTCCATCTGGGGGGGGGGGGGGGGAGGGGGGAGGATGCAGCTGGATCACTGCTTAAGTACCTGGTAACATCACGAGGACTTCTGGTGTGCCAGAGCCGTACCAGGTGCACCATTGTGGCAGTGTAAAGGTTAATATCTGTATTTAGGAGCGGAATACGCTTTAAATCCATTTACTTTGCATAAGACAATGTGTACACCATCATTAAGCTCTGATAGTGCCGATCACGGCAATATTGTGAGAAAACAGTCTTCCAAGTCAACAGCAGTTTTGCTGAATCGGCAGTTTTGCTGAATCGGCAGTATCACTGCTTAATGAATTAGGCCCACAGATTACAGCAGAAAGAGTTCTCTCCCGCTCCTCATTCATTGACATATGGATGCCCATTGTAGGGACGTACTGTACATAGAGGTAACACGTTCTTCAAAGCCAAATGCATCTGCTTGCTAATTAAGGTCATTTGCTCCTGTAATTTCACATAGAAACATCTTGATTGTGCGCGGACCCACGCTTTGTGGTTTGCTTATTATGCGCAGTAACTTCTTGCCCATGTAGCACTTTGCCGCTGTGGAATACAGAACGCGGCGAGGTTGGCTTAGCTACTGTTGTTTCGGAAAACCTGTGGAAAACACACACAAAAATTTTAACTTTACAGCCAAAGTCAGACATTTTATTTATTAATACAACCATCCACAAAATCCTTTAATCAACTTGCGGTCAATATCATAATTCTGGTGTTTTAAACAGCATTCATTATTATAGGATAACCTTGACTTCTGTGGAAGGTTGTGGTACCATAATGGGATATGGGGATAACTATGAGCTACCCCCCAGTTGCCCCTTAGAGAAATCCATGGTGGAGAACTCTTGGTAATTAATGAGACTGGTACCGGACAATCAGCTGTGTAGACATGGCAAAGTTGAATGGACCGCAAGGTTTCTTACATCCCCGTAAGATTACTGCGGCTTAGCACTGCTTACTAAATATGGCCTTTAATATCCCAATAAAGCGCAGCGTGGGAGTAGGAAAGAATCTCCTCTCTGCAATGAATTGCTGCTTCCACATGTTCTAATGGCGATAAAAGCACCAGGGCAGATGATATAATATTCCTTTTACACGGTCTTATTGAAGCAGGTACTTTTTGCCATATTATCTAATAATTTACAATCAATTCATCAGAAGTTACAGGCTGTAGTGCTAAACCCCAGGTTGTATTTACTGTCTGCATGGTGGGTACCATTAATTACATTTTTTGGGATGTACCAGGAATCTCCTCCTCCCCCCTCCCCCCCCTCCCCCCCCAAATCAAATTACCATTGAGAGATTTTGCTATTGTGCAGTTGATCAATACCTGGGAATCAATATGTTCTGTTTATTGTTCCCTGTGGTGGGATATATTTACCCGTTATTATTTACGAGGAAGGGAAAGGTGCGAAATACTTACCAGTTAGGGGTGACTTCCGGAAGAGAGGGAGGAACGCTTCCACCACAGTGCGTATCCGATACACTACGAAGAGAAGAGTTACTTTACAAACACTCGACAGCTGATAGTATCCGAAATCTGACGTTCTAAGGGTCTCGGGCAAAAGCAGGAACCTGGAGCCGAGGAGCGCGTCAGCCAGACTTTCAGGGCGTCAGAGCAAGATGGCAGTGAGGAGGCAGCGATGGGTAAGAAGTGATGGATACTCCAGCATGGGAATATGTGGGGGGCACTGTGACTTAACGGGTAATTCTATAATGTCCAAAGCAGCCGTTTTCATTTGTAATTTAAGAGGTTAAGAGACGGAGTCCACATTGGGCGAGACGGACGCTCAAGCTGTTTTGGGAGGAAAATTCTCTTTGAAGTTAATACGGACATTAAGATAACCGTGCCTGTTGCCGGCAAAAAACTGCCTGGGCGTCCGTTTCAGCCAATATGTAATCCGTCTCTTAACCGTTAGGCCCGGACTCACTACCCTCTGTAAGGTCATTTCATGTAATGTTAGCTCGTGTTAAACGCCTAGCACTACATTAACCCTATGTTATATTTCACAGGCAACAGCGCGGATCCTATATGGCCTAATATTCAGTCATTTTTACTCAATCACATTCCTTACCTAAACCAAAGTATATTCCAATGGTTTCCAAGGAAGCAAACGAAATCAAACCGATGCCCGCAGACATTGTCCAATCTGAAAGAAAGATACATGTAGATTTAAATGTATTCACTGGTATTTCGTCTCAAACAATTGATAGAATTATCACCGTACCTGCGTAGTTGTAAGAAGACACGAGCGCAGCGCCAACCGCGAAGCAGATGATGACAAAATGAAAGAATTCATCTACAAAGAAATAACAGGATTAAGAATATTACTAAGCACACGCAGCTTGTGTGTACAGCTTAATAAAAACACAAGCATAGCCACAAAAGTCATGTTAACCCTCCACGGGAGCAGAACGCCAGCAGCGCCACGGCCTTGTGAGCTGCACAAATATTTATATTTGCAGTGCGTCTGGCGAAACCAATAATACAAACACTTAATTGGTTTAGATGTGAAGCATATACTGCAGGGGCGGCCAACTCCAGTCCTCAAGGGCCACCAACAGGTCAGGTTTTAAGGATATCCCTGCTTCAGCGCAAGTGGCTCAGTCAAAGACTGTGCTGAAGCAGGGATACAACAAGTAGAGGGGAGGGTTGAAAATACAACCTAAAGAACCTATGTGCACTCACTAATAACCAATTGAGGGCTGGAAGTATTGAATTGGTTATTAGTGAGTGCAGATAGGTTCTTTAGGTTGTATTTTCAACCCTTCCCTCTCCTTGTATCAATACTCCCATATGCACCCTATGTACCCTCCAATCGTTAGCATACATATAGGTGAGCGGTAGTATCTGTTTATATACTGAAGCAGGGATATCCTGAAAACCCGTGGCCCTTGAGGACAGGAGTTGGCCGTGCGTTGCTGTACAGCCTCCCACATTTCTAGGTGGTTATACTAGTAGAAGACTTTCCTTAGAACTAGTTATAAGCGAGCGATGCAGATTAACGAGAAGAACACATAAGCAATATATAAAAGTGTTGCTCGCAATGTAGGAACCATATTGGGCAAATTATTTAATTATAATACTGCTCGGATCTTGGTAGATTCAAATCCATGTAAATAAAACATTTTGCTCCAGTTATATGATCACGAGGAATAATGCCACGCGCAGATAAATACCCGCCACCAATCTGAGAGAAAAAACTGCAATCTTGGTTTGTAATTCCAGCCACACACTGGCAATATACCTCATGTAAGGGAGATACAGCGCAGTGAGCGATGCTTTGCAGGTTTGGGAATCTTACCATCCTTCCGGATTCCCCAACTTCTTCTGGAGCTTTTAGGACGAGGTCCATCAACTTCACACGACCGAAAGAGGAGAGCAGTACATTAGTGAATGGCCAGGGTGACCCCATGTTATTTAATATCTTCACCAACGCAGCACAAAGTGTAACAATCAATAACACTCTGGAGCTTGAAATTGTCCTCGAAGATTAAAATATATATTTTTTTAAAAGGCGAAGACCACAAGCAAACCCAGCAACAAACATAATTATCCCAGAAGGAGGAGATCGATCCCATGGTGCATCGCGGGCCCCTACAGCATATAATATCTGGTATCAGTTTGCTAGGAGTCATTCAGTCAAAAGCCCATACACAGCGTACACACCCAGAAAAAGGAAGCTGTGCGTGCAGCTCACTAACAGCAGAGAGTTACAGTAATCTCCTTTATCGGGTGTCAGCCAGAGATACTCATATAGGCTGCAGCCCCAGTCCTCCCTGCTGCAGGCGCGCATGGCGGCGCGTGCAGAGACTACAGCCGCGTTCGGCGGTCTGTAGCGGAGATCTAGGGAGAGCACGGGGGGCGGGGCCATGATGGGGCACGGTTGTGACGCGGCATATCTGTCCTGCCATTGGCTGCGCACGGCCAAGTGACTGCGCACGGCACAGGAAGACAAAACGCTTGTTTTCCCTGCCAGCGTACGCGTCACAGCGTGTTGCGTGCCCCCACACACACACAGAAGGTTGCGCTGTCCAGCATTATTACTTTATCCGCAGTGTTTCTATGTTATCTTGTTACAAGAATACAGAACATTTCAGCAATGTGTAAACAAGGTGGGATAACGTCTCTTGCTCGCGCATGTTTAAACCAATAAAACTGCACGGTATAGTAAGTACAATAACAGTATAATATACAGTATAATAATTCCATTTCTACACATTCTCTCCCTTTAATTACACACACAAAGTATTGGCAATATATCCTCAAAAGTTCCATCAACATAAGTAAGACTACAATAAATACAAATACCACTAGTGAGCACATTTACATGTCCCAGACAGCTTTCAACCCTGCCTTTCCCCATTATCTCTTAGGAAACAGTGCTTCCACTGCAGACAGGGATTCTGGGTAATGACAAGCAAATGAGCCATGGACCCCTATCAGCTTACTGTACGCCTTCCGTATTACACAGCGTTTCAGCACAGCCTGGGTTAAAGATTTGCAGAGCCAGTAACCCTACCCACAGACAGCTGTTTTGACCTTGTGGGTCTCATCACTGCGAGGTTTGTTGTGGACTCCAGTATGAAATACAGTATAAATAATAATCCCCTGTGCGGGGCATTGGCGTGTCTCAGACAGGTCTGCAAACCTGTCCTTCCTCATCATCACTTAGTAAGACTAGAAATGTGAAGGAGGCATAAGGGTTAATTCATACACTGGAAAATACAGCAGATGAGACAATGTATTTCTTGGGTTTAATACCATCTTATACTTCCGTTATCAATTTCTTAAGCCTTATTTTTTTTTCCGACTTCATATTTCCAATACACCCGCCGATGGTTTTATAATCTTTAAAAGCCAACATCCTTTACGTCCAGTTGCTTATGAGCGCGTCCTTTCTACAGTTGTGATTTGCTGTCGTGGGACTGGAATATGACAGATGAAACCCAATCACCACTAATCCAGCGTCCTTGACTGAAGCTGCCTTGGCAGGCAGCTGGTATTAAAGGGCTGCAGGTAACACTGTACTATCCACCTGGGAACAAGATGAGCTGGCAGTTTGGCCGGCACAGGCACAGTGATTGGATGCCTCAGTGCATCCGGCTTCCTCTGTCGCTGCAAACACATATTTAGGAGTGAATATTAGGCGAGGACCTGCACTGCTAAAGAAGAGTTTGGAGGCGTTACCTTGATCGCCAGCGGGTTTCTTATCCTCTTCCTTTTTTCCTCGATGCCTTTCTGTTAAAATGTAAAAAAAAAAAACACATCGCGTTTACGTCGCATGTAAAACGCACAACACGGCTGTCGTCATTTACTATTTTTGTTTGTAAAATAAAACTTTGTTGGTTACCTGTAATAGATAAGTATTTAAACACATTGGGGCATATTCTCTAAGCGCAGATCAGCGCGCTCTGCACACGAAGCCCCATTAACTGCAATGGTGCAGACCGCACCAATCAGCGCTTTCTGAGCGTACAGAATGAGCCCTATAGTGGGGCGTATCCGCTGATCCGGGGAGCACAGCATCCCGTTTCATTCAATAATTACAAAACGTCAAAAACCACAAATTCGGGTTTTTCTGATCGTCCCCAAATTTGTTGTAAGAACCTGACACATCTGTAAAAACGCAGTAATCTCTTATTAGAATAACTGGAAGTACTACAATATCTATGGCAACCATACGTCCCGATTCTCCCGGGCATGTACGAGATTTGTGATATAAAGTCGCCGTCTGGGAGGAATTTAAATGTCCGGGTTTCGGCGCTCATCGCTCACCAATGTGCGAGTATGGCTCTCATCACTCGCACATACGTGGTCAGCTTCCGTTCGCGCAAGCGCAGTCAGCCTGCGCGATGAGCGTCGTGCTCGCGCATGCGCGATGGGTGTTCCGGCTTGGTGTTTTTATGAGTGCTATAATTAAATACACATTACATATTTATTTCAATCACCTGCGATTCTATGGGACTCCTTTTCTTTCTTTACAACTTCTTTATTGGAGTCTGCAATGAATATATACAATTGGTATGCCATCAGAAAATCACGATAGAGAGATGATAGAGGAGATGGAGATAGATATATAAACACACACACACACACAATTTAATGTCATGTTAAGACATACCGGTTTCATCCTTGGCTTTTTCCTCTGTTTCATCTCCTTTATTAGGTAGAAATGGTTTTACAGTTGCTACTGAGGCAGTAGGTTTAGCGATACCTAATATGCAGATAAACAGAGTTTGAGACATGCTGCACTTTATCAGGATTGGTTTCCCCCCCCCCCCCACCCCCTGTTCTTTCAGTCAGTATAAAATGCAGAATGCAATGGGCCATGCATCTGCAGCGAAACGTCACGTCATGAAGTTGTAATAGTATAAAGTATGCACTAGGTGGCACCACAGGCAAGCAATAACCAAAATGCACATGGAAACCGAACGGCCCATATTGATTAAGTAGTGCTAGCCATACGTCACCATCCATGGCTGGAACCACATACTCAATATGGCCCAATGTGCTCCAGGTGTTTTCAGTGTTGGACGGGTTTATATAAGTTCTTCTAACAGAAGCCCGAAAGGAGCAATGAGGTAGGATGTTAGCACGGGTTTACTACAACACGTCAGTTCTTATATACAGGGAGCCTGCTCTTTTTCTTATTCACAGCAGCCAAATCTTCTCTCTCCGGTCTCATTACTCTCTGTAATACAGTGGTGTATTTCTCTCTTTTGAAGCCAGTCTCCAATGATATAAAATAATATGACACTGACGCGTTATCAGCCATATTACTGAACTGATCGGGCTCTGCTGCTTCATACACTAGGTTACCCGATACTGATAATAACATGCTTACAGTAAGGTTTGGTCTAGCTTCTCGCCTGTAGGAAATCATAACTGAGGGGGAAGAGGAGGATAATCCTTTGTAACATCAGAATTACATTGTAAAAATGCATTAAAAAATGTAAAGTGGGAGCGGGAGAGCGAGAGAGCGAGAGAGCGGGAGAGCGGGAGAGCGGGAGAGCGGGAGAGCGAGAGAGCAGGAGAGCGGGAGAGCGAGAGCGAGATTCATCATACCTTGAGATGCTGAAAACTTGGCTGCTTGGGTTTGGGTCACATGCTTACTTATCAAAGAGATGAAACTGTCTTCTAAATTTGATAGTAGTTCCAGTTTCTCATCTGCATTAAAACAAGATAACAGTTATCAGATATCAGAGCAGCAATTTGTATTTAGGAACACACCATTAAAATTACAATGCTGTACTTTGGAAAAAACTGAAATGGGAATATGTTCAATTTTCTATTTAGACAATGAAGAACCAAAAGTATTAATGGTACCTGCTACTTGCAGCGCGGACAACCGTTGTTCATTTGTATTAAATGTTCTGTACTATGTATGTAAATCTTAATGTACATAGTGCGTCAAAGCAGTAATACACGCGACAATCATATAAATAACAAATAACACATAATTGGAAGAAGCGTCTCAGAGATAAAAGTAACAATTGGAACATGAGCCCCTGCCCCAAAGAGCTTACAATCTAATTGGTAAGAAGGGAGAACTTACAGAGACCGTAGGAGAGTGTTATGGTAAGGGCGTCTGCAAAGGGCTAAGGTCAGTCCATATGAGCTATATGGTATCAGCCGGCAGAGCTACCCATATGCTTCGTCACTAAGAGAGATGCTACTGTGATATAAACCAGGTTCACTCCCGTCAAAGGGCGTGACCTTGCAACAGAGCTTCTCCGTTATCCTACTTTATACATAAAGTAGGAAATGTGTAATACCAGGCATCTACAAATAACACGGACACTATTGTACATTAAGATTTCATTGGCTGTATGGAGAAAACAAAAGATTTAGCTTCAGAAAATTCTGCTGCTTTTTTCCTTAATTTCTACGGGATTTCCCCATTAAGTTTCAGCACCCGCCAGTATCACTAATCTTTGGGTGCCCATATACCTTTATATACTGTACTTTGTAAAACTAAAGACTGACAGATAACATAACACTTTTGGTTGGAATTGTCCAATGATCTATATTTAAACTGCATAGAATAAATGTCATCTACATCAGACACAACATGATTATAGTGGATACAAAATGAAAAAAAAAAAAAGGGGAGGGACACACATATTTTAGAAGCCCTAATACAGAATAATAAAGGATGCCAAACACACAATGCAAGCTCAAAACCCACCACCACCAAATATATATATACCGGTAGATATTATGTGTTAGTGGCAAAAGGAGTGCTACTGAGCATGGTCAAATGTATAAAACTAAGGACAGAAATGACCAATGCTACATCCAATGTGACAAAATATATAGTAAAATACTTCAATATTCTCGTGAGTACGGGCTATTTAGTTAAACTCTTTGCCAAACCGTTATAAGCCTGCAGCCACGTCACGGCATGACCAGTGTGCAGCCACGTCACGGCATGACCAGTGTGCAGCCACGTCACGGCATGACCAGTGTGCAGGTCCTAACACTACCTGTGAAAAATTCTCATTTACCTCTGCTGGAGGAACAATGACCACAGTGGGTCTGTCCTGCACAGGAACATGAAAAAACCCGCTACTTAAAAAATGAGGTGGGGACGAGCTTAAACCCTGGGAGGAGGGGCCAATAACCTACAAACAACTGATACAAGCTGAAAATTAAAATGAATAAACACAATCCCAGCAAGTTCCACCACATTTTATTTTGTATTATGTATATGTGTATGTATATGTATATGTATACATTATGTATTTTGTATTATGTATATGTATACATTGTGTATTTTGTATTATGTATATGTGTAATGTATATGTATACATTATGTATTTTGTATATGTGTAATGTATATGTATACATTATGTATTTTGTATATGTGTAATGTATATGTATACATTATGTATTATGTATGTGTAATGTATATGTATACATTATGTATTATGTATATGTGTAATGTATATGTATACATTATGTATTTTGTCACATTGGATGTAGCATTGGGCATTTCTGTCTTTTGTAATAAAGCATGCCAACTGAAACGTTAACAGCGGGATGTTCTGTCTCCGCGCTTTGTACCCCTGATAAAGCTTTCTATTCCTATAGCTGTTTAGCACGGGGAGGAGTTTCATCCTTTGCGTTTATGTAACAAAACAATGGAAAATGAAAACAAACCCTCAATTCACAACATGTGCAAGGATAGAGGAATGTGTGTTCTTTCCCTTTATATCACTGAAAGAATGTATAATATTAAAGGATTGACACATTGTCCCCTTTATACTGTACAATATATTACAATTTTTACACTAAGAGTTGTGCATACTTTATGTTCTCAAGTTCTCATAATGCTAAGAAGTCAATGGGCCGTTTGTGTCATTCCCATTACTTTCGCTTTCACAATTCAATTCAACTTGTAAAGAGAAATAAAATTGCGGCTGCTATTTTACCGGCTTAAAAAGCGGTTTTTCAAGCGTTTGGGCCGTTTCGCAGAAACATTTGGCACTAGGATATCACAATTTTCTTGGGTTTTCAAAGCATTGGAAAGTTTGACCGAAACTTCGGCAAAGCGAATCTCTGCAGGGTCGCACATCTATTCACATGTAATGAAGGGGTTAATTAACACGTTCAATGCAGGGGTAAATTGTACGTGTGCCGGGGTTTTTAATCTCTCTTTTTTTGGGTGCTCTTGGTGAGAGCAAGTTCATTTATTTGTAAGAAACTACAATATTGAATTGTATTATTAATAATAATAATAATAAATAATAATAATAAATAATAAATAAAGCCCTTGGCTTATGGAGAGGTAGAAAGAGCCATATTAACTAAGCAGTGCTATTGCACAGGTCACTTTCCGGTGCTGAAAGAATCTATGGCCCTTATTCTATAAAAGGGCAATAGTGCCGATCGGGTGCGGTCACACAGCAAGCACCAGTAACGTCATTGGGGCTTTATGTGGGATATAGCCCGATGGGCCAAAGGCACATTTAATTCAGTGGTCTGCAAGGTGTCTTCTGGTGCGGGAAGGTACCATATGGAATTGCACCATATAGATGTATATTTTTATTTAGATAGCTCCACCAATGTACGCAGCGCTTTACAAGAGACCATACAGGGACTTCGAATACAATAGGAAAGAAATGGCCTGCCCCGGAGAGCTTACACTCTAGTGCCCGGTACAGTATGATTGTTTCCAGTGCATTACACACACACTATAACTGTATACATTACATATGTACCCTTTTCCTTGGAGCTGGGAAGCTCTCCATATGTGGCCTCATTGTGCATCTTTAAGAGCAGGTAAAATGTAAGTATCGCCCGGGGCCCTTTATCGCCGACGGAGTTTAGGGTTGCCGTCCGTTTTTCTGATGGATCGGAGAGCTGAAGAAGCTGAAACACAAAATCAATTTAGTACGATGGTGTTGCCTACAGAACTGCAGTATTAAAGTGGAAACACACCCAGTATTGCCCGTTATTTGGATTAAAACAAACTTGGAGTTTGATCATAATAAATATTGTCCTCTTTTTTTGGCTGCGTTTGTGCCAGTGTGATCTGTTACACTGAATAAATAATATATGAAATGTTTACGTATTGTAACATTAGTTACACACTAACATTACCAATACATAAGTTTGTGTTTGCAGTTAATCATATTAAATTTAACTTCACAAATAAATGTCACGTGATGTCCCATTGTCATGACATGGAGATCGCGAAGGAGACGGTAAGACGCCCTACACCGAACCCCACCATTTTCGTAGCCGGCCCCGATATGTGCACAGGCACAAGAGCCATTGCAGCTGTGGGAACGATCTTCTCTCCGCCACCACCAGTAAACTGCAGAATTCTAGTTCTAACCCAGGTCCTCCTCTTACACTGGTAACTAGTGATTAGCACAGGAGAGCACTGGGACAATACAGGATTTATCAGAGCACTGTCATTAAGCAGCCGAGGGAGTGAGGAGAAGCTGCGGTCCCCAGCAAGATCTCTGCTCCCTCCGAGCAGGGGGGAGAGGCCCCAGTCCCCTTTTGTGCATTAATGATACAATCAGGTGTTTCCTCTCACAAATTCACAGAACGACGTTAAGAATTCCTAACACAGACATTTACATCAGGGCTTGAGTCTCCCCATCCCATGCTCTGTGTACCAATCCAGTGCTTGGGTTTTCCCCACTTTCCTTTAAATATACAATGATGTTGTTTTTTGAGATATAGCATTAGAATGTTCAAACACACACAGTCTCTGCAAGCTCCAACCCCAACACCCACCATATATATTTGTGTTAAAAGGAGTGCTACTGGGTGTGACCAAATGTATACAACAAAAGACAAAAAATCACAATGCTACATCCAATATGACAAAAAATATATAGTTAAATACTTAACTGTTAAGCTTCTCATAAGTAAGGGTCATTTAGTTAAACTCTTTGGCCAAAGCGTTATAACCCTGCAGCCACGTCACGGCGTGACCAGTATATACAGGTCCTAACTCTACCTGTGAGTATTCACATTAACCTCTGCTGGAGGGAGAAAGGTCTCAATAGACCTGTCCTGCACAGGTACATGGAAAAACCGGCTACTTAAAAAGTGGGGAGGGGTGCGCTTAAACCCAGGGAGGAGGGCACTTAAACTCAGGGAGGAGGGGACTTAAACTCAGGGAGGAGGGGCCTCCAACCAACTGTTACCAGGTGACAATTAGCAAACACACATAATCCCTGCAAGTTCTAACCCCAGCACCCACCACATCATATAAACCAGGCGTAAAACCCCAGCACCCACCAGATAGGATAGATAGATAGGATAGATAGATAGGATAGATAGATAGGATAGATAGATAGGATAGATAGATAGGATAGATAGATAGGATAGATAGATAGGATAGATAGATAGGATAGATAGATAGGATAGATAGATAGGATAGATAGATAGGATAGATAGATAGGATAGATAGATAGGATAGATAGATAGGATAGATAGATAGGATAGATAGATAGGATAGATAGATAGGATAGATAGATAGGATAGATAGATAGGATAGATAGATAGGATAGATAGATAGGATAGATAGATAGGATAGATAGATAGGATAGATAGATAGGATAGATAGATAGGATAGATAGATAGGATAGATAGATAGGATAGATAGATAGGATAGATAGATAGGATAGATAGATAGGATAGATAGATAGGATAGATAGATAGGATAGATAGATAGGATAGATAGATAGGATAGATAGATAGGATAGATAGATAGGATAGATAGATAGGATAGATAGATAGGATAGATAGATAGATAGATAGGATAGATAGATAGATAGGATAGATAGATAGATAGGATAGATAGATAGGATAGATAGATAGGATAGATAGATAGGATAGATAGATAGGATAGATAGATAGGATAGATAGATAGGATAGATAGATAGGATAGATAGATAGGATAGATAGATAGGATAGATAGATAGGATAGATAGATAGGATAGATAGATAGGATAGATAGATAGGATAGATAGATAGGATAGATAGATAGGATAGATAGATAGGATAGATAGATAGGATAGATAGATAGGATAGATAGATAGGATAGATAGATAGATAGATAGGATAGATAGATAGATAGATAGATAGATAGATAGGATGGATAGATAGATAGGATGGATAGATAGATAGGATGGATAGATAGATAGGATGGATAGATAGATAGGATGGATAGATAGATAGGATGGATAGATAGATAGGATAGATAGGATAGGATAGATAGGATAGGATAGATAGGATAGGATAGATAGGATAGGATAGATAGGATAGGATAGATAGGATAGGATAGATAGGATAGGATAGATAGGATAGGATAGATAGGATAGGATAGATAGGATAGATAGGATAGATAGGATAGATAGGATAGATAGGATAGATAGGATAGATAGGATAGATAGGATAGATAGGATAGATAGGATAGATAGATAGGATAGATAGGATAGATAGGATAGATAGATGGGATAGATAGATGGGGTAGATAGATGGGATAGATAGATAGGATAGATAGGATAGATATATATATTCATTGGACCTGCAGCCGTGGGCACGACCACTATGCAGGCTTATAACACTTTGGCCAAAGAGTTTAACGAAATGACCCTTACTTATGAAAAGACCATCAGTTCAGTATTTAACTGCGTTTTGTGTCATATTGGATGTAGCACTGGGAATTTTTGTCTTTAGTTGTAAACATTAGAATATTCCCAGCTACATTATCAGAAGTGTATTTATTATAAGAGCACTCACAGCCTGGGCCTCCTCGTCACTTAGTAAGGATACTCTAGAAGTTTGACATAGTCCAAGGAATGTATCCAAGAAGGGCTGTCTGATTTTCTCACTTGACTTTAAATGGTCTAAATCTTTGGTGAAAGCTTGCTGAAAAACATCTAAAAAGAAAAAACAAATGAAACGTGTAATTTATAATGACATGTATTGATAAATAATCAAGCCAGCAACTTATTGCACAGAAAAGTATCTAGTGAGCACAGGACTTGGGTCTGTTCCGGCCGCGGTGGTTAATATCATGTCCATAAAGCATGGATTGGTGATAGATTTATTAACAGCAAACACACATAGTTAAAACCACAGATAGAATAGGTACAGAAACATAGGACAGCCTTTAATTGAAAGCAGAAGTCTGTGGCCTATTAAGAATTAGCGTCACTCCTGTCCAATCACATCTGCACAATGCGGGTTCCTTTCCATTATTGTTAATCTCATTTCTTCTGAACTTCTCTCATATCAAACACATTAGAAACACTGGTCCAGCCTGAAAAACATCAGTCACTATTTGCCTTTCACCCGATAGATATTATAGATCTTTAGATATATATTTTATTATGCTACGCAGACACATACAGTGACACACACACCAGTTAGCAAACATTTCAGATTGGCCTTTTTTAGTGCAGTTTTTATACGAACACTTGTTCACAGAGCACTGTTTTTGTCATAGTTGGTATTACCAAGTTCGGATATAATCAAATACAAGTTATATAAAATCAAGAGACTTCTTGGGCGCTCTCTCTCATGCATGTAGCTGTACAGTAAGTGAGATCAGTATGATTGAAAGCCTTATGGATATTTTCACTATGTGATGCCTTCTCTGTGTGATGAAGATATTAAGAGGTTGTGAAGAATTTTCAAATTATTTTAGAAACATTCAGGGGGAAAAAAATAATCTGCAAACAGACTTTCAAACTTCTCAACCACGAGTAACCAAGACAAACAGTGACAGGGTTAAAAGCAGAACTGTGATCAGTGCCAAAAATGGACCCAAGAAACGGATTTGGAAACGGACATAAAATGTGTTAAAATGTGATAAATCAACATCTGACAAATGCCCTCAGTTGTTAAAACAATGATGACATCTTGGTCATTATAATTCTGAATCCATTGGCATTAGAAATGCCAACACTTTACATCCTATAATACACCAGATCAATAAATTAAACCACATCACATTGAGAAAGATATCAGATAATCTTAACATTCTGATTCCATAAACCTCCTTAAAATACTACTGAAACTCATAGAAAAATAGCACTTTAACGTTAAGATTAGTAATATTTTTCTGGCACAGCAAAATCTGTAATGATATTACACATAATGAATATATAATAAAATATCTACACTTTACCTTGCTGATCCTGTGAAAGATCAGGAATGGAAAATCCGTCTGTGGCCATCCTGGTTTCTGTAAAATATTCAGAATTTCACAATCACATTACACAGCGACGGAGAGAACGATCGTTCACATCTCCAGTATTCCATGCATGCGGCCCGACCCGTCTGTCATCATTTGATCATATCCTCCAAACAAATATCTTGTGATGTATCACCCACATAATTACATGACATAGCCCAGCAGTGCAACTAGAAGCTGTTTGGTTGGTTCAAAAAGGTCATCAATAGCCTGAAATGCACCAAGTTCTGTACAGGCATCGTAATTAGGCTGCGCTCAGACAGGCTGCTATGCTACCGCGCGTCCGCGCCTCTCTGCTGGGCGCTGTGTGGTCATCCCCAGCAGACAGAATGACGCGATTGGAGGCGGGACTTTAAAAAAAAACAAAAAAAAAACGTGTGATTGTGATTGGCTGACGAAGTACATGTGACGCGGCTGCCGCTTGAAATCACGACTTCAGTTGTCTCCTTCAAGTGGCGCGGCGTCAGCGCTTTCTGAATATTAATTCAGTGTGATTGTTAAGCAACCAGTTTTATAGAAACTACTGAAATTAACCTCTGATAATGGTGGGATGCCTCTGCAACACAAACATACAAACTACATAAATAATAGAGCGAAAACACGGCTTCGAAACCACAGGGCTGACTTATCCCCTGATCCCGCAAGGACTCTGCTACCGTAACAAACTGGAACAACCGGGAAATGAAAGCAACAACCAATTACATGTTTTAATATTTGTATGCTCGATAGCGTTCAAGTTTCAGCCTCACAAGCGCGCAGTAATGATCACAATGCTAAATACCAGCGAGTATGTCATCAATAATGCTTGTGCTGAACTCATTGAGGAAAGAATGCTATGGGGACACTTCGGATGCAGAAATGCGTTTGGAATGAGGTCATAATATGAGGCTTTTATGTTGCTACAAATGAAAGTATTTAAAGACACACGCTATGGGAAATGAACAGTTGCCAGTTACATTATTGATTGGTGCTCGTGCTTAATTTCTTTCCCGGTATGCACAAAAACAGATGGTGTGTACAATTATTGAGAAACTGCATTAATAAGTTGTCCATCACCTAAGTCAGGGGTGGCCAAGTCCTCAAGGGCCACCAACAGGTTAGGTTTCCAGGATATCCCTGCTTCAGCTCAGGTGACCTGGGCTGAAGCAGGGATATGCTGGAAACCTAACCTCTTGGTGGTCCTTGAAGACTGGAGTTGGTCACCCCTGATCCAAGTAAATAACCCTACTGTGTGCGTAAGTGAAGACTAGTAGTTAAGTAATAAATAAATAATGTTCAGAAGTCAGGGAGCGCAGACACCAGGATGAACATATGAGGAGAAAAAACAATAACACAAATGATAGTGCAATCCTGTAGGGTAAAGAAATATTCCAACTGGGAATGGGGACATGCACAGTGGATAGAAACAAAATATAGACAGATAGTCACTGTCCTCATTTTAAACACACTTCTCTAAAGAGGAAATCAACATTTTACCCCAGTTTTAGTAAAGGCCCTTATTTAGACACATTCTACCATTTAGTTTTAAAAAGTTTTGGTAAATTGAAAGATGATAAGCCTTTTCGGAACAATTTAAGCCCTGCAGAACGTACAGCGTTCAAACAACTAATGGAAGATGATAGGATCATCATAAAGCATGCCGACAAGGGGGGGAGGTGTGGTCATAATGGACAAAAGTTATCACATTAAAGAGGCCACAAGGATTTTAAGTGATACAACAACCTATGAGCAACTCACAAGAGACCCTACAAAAAAGTTTCTAGAAGCCCTAGCAGCACATCTATTAAAGGGGAAACAAAAAGAAATTTTGAATGAAAAGGAATTTTTATATCTGAGTGTTACAAAACCAATAATACCGGTGTTTTATTTTCTCCCGAAGATTCATAAAAATTTACAGGAACCACCCGGGAGACCTATAATTTCCGGGATTGGGTCTATAACAGAGAACCTGTCAGAATATATTGATGTCTTTTTAATAAAATACGTCACGAAGATCCGATCTTATTTAAGAGACACCATGCAGGTCTTAGAAATCCTTAATAAAACAAAATGGGAAAAAGGTTGTTTTTTAGTGACTACAGATGTCACATCACTATATACATCAATAAATCATAATCAAGGTGTAGGTGCCATACGGAGAACCCTAATGGGGGACCAAGAACTATTGCCAGACCAAGTTGATTTTATAGTGGACAGTATAATTTTTATTCTAGAACACAACTATTTTGCTTTTAAAGATGAGTTCTATGTTCAAAAATGTGGGGCTGCCATGGGGACCAGGTTCGCCCCAAGCTACGCAAACTTGTTTATGGGTGTCTGGGAACTAGATTACATCTGGTCCCAGAACCCATTTGGCGCGAACCTGGTCCTCTGGCAAAGATATATCGATGACATTTTTTTCATTTGGCGAGGGGATGAGACATCCTTGAATTGCTTTTTAAAATACTTAGATGTAAACCCCTTTAATCTTCGCTTTACTATCAAGTACAGCCCAGTCCAAGTCGAGTTCTTAGATCTATTGATTTTTATTGAGAATGACCAGCTGAATACCAAAACTTTTTTTAAACCAGTTGATTCCAACAATTATGTCCTACAATCCAGGCTGGTTACGAAATATACCCTTTGGACAGTTGAAACGCATTAAGCGTAACTGCAGCAAGGATGCAGATTTTCAGAGTCAATCGAGTATCATACAAAAAAGGTTTTTAGATAGAAAGTACAATACATCAACTGTAAAGGAAGCAATGCGAAAAACCAATGAAATTGAACGTGCCTCTCTTCTGCAACCAAAATTAAGACAACAGAATGAGACAAGTTTCCAAACAGCTTTTATTACACCTTATAAATAGGAAGGCTGCAGAAATTAAAGGAATCATCAACAAATATTGGCATATTCTAAAAGATGACCCAGTGATAGGCAGTACATTAGAAGAGAGACCTAGGATAATTTTCAAAACAGCTCCCAATTTAAAAAAAACAACTAGCACAAGCGCTTTTAAAACAGAAAAACAAGAGGGGTGGTTAACAAAACCAAAAGGATTTTTTAAATGTATTAATTGTAAGGCTTGCTCGGTCGCTTCAAGGAGCAAATTAGATTTCAAATCCAACATAACTGGTGAGGTCTTCAGAATGAAACAATTTGCTAATTGTAGGACCAATTTTGTTGTATACTTATTGGAGTGCCCTTGTGGCCTCCAATATGTAGATAAGACAATAAGACCACTTAGGACACGCATCCTAGAACATGTAGGAAATATTAAAAGGAAGTTACTAACACATAGCGTGCCCAAACATTTCTTGCAAGCACACAATGGTAATCCTGCAGGTCTCACATATAGAGATATCGAATGTGTGGACCCCCATTGGAGAGGAGGGGATAGGGATAAGAGATTAATTCAGCGTGAGAGCTATTGGATCTTCAAATTAAAAACTTTAGAACCTGATGGTCTCAACATCGATATTGATATTGCTGCTTTTTTATAGGAACATGTTTTTATGAAATGTTTTTATAAATTGTCATTTCCTGGTTATTTCATTTGTTGAATTATGTCCACTGTATATAGTTATATATGATATTATGTCACCACGCCCCTTGTTCATACTGCCACCCCCCTTTTTTTCCCCTGGTTTAACTTTTGACTGTTGCTGGCCTTTAACTCCTCTAGCCTCTTAATGACCATCTTTTCATGCAGTGTGTTCCTTATTACTCTATTTAGAGTGATCTTGTATTATGTGTTTTATTAAAATTATTATTATGTATGCATAATTATGACGTATGTAAGCTCTGACCTTTGGGGCATGATAGGTTCTAAACTTCCCCTTCAAGTTGGCACTTAAGCCTATGCTGTGGGAATTAACCCTTAAAATGTCTTTGAATCCTGCCAGTTCTTTAAAGGTTTTTAATGCTTTTTATTGCTGCCCGTTCCCCAGAGTTTAAGGGAACACATATCTGTTTTTTCACCCATTAAAATTGTTGTTAGTGTTTATGTTGCCCACGGACATTAGTCCCGCCCCTCTGAAGGATGATAGGTGCAGAATCGAGCAATCCATACCACCATTGGTGGAAATGATGCAGGCAGATGATTGGAAGGATGACATCACACTTGACTCCCGATTGGCTGTGCCTCTGTATATCAAGCAGGCCAGCCACCAACAGGCCCCAAAGACTCCTGAGGAAGCTGTTAGCGAAACGCAGAAGTCTACTTGCGTTGAGTCTCTGGTTCCTGTTTTATAGCAGCTTGCTTTGCCCGCAGTGTGACGCAGTCACGTGGTGCCGAATACTGGTGGAGAGAATCTAACCCGGAAGTCCTGCGGAGGCTGACAGTGGAGGAAGCGCCGGCGTAGCCTGACCCCCCTGCAGCAGTTACTACGCATACAGGTTATCTCTCCCACAACGGACACAGACTAAGCTCTATTTCCATTGCCTGATTTCTGGGGCTTGATTGTAAGTTCCCACTGCATCCGTGTGCCTATTGATGTCATTTTACTTAACCTTTTTTTTATCATTTTCCACATTTGTGTGGCCGTTCTTGATTTCAACCACTGTGTCATGTGTATACCTGATCATATTCCAGCCTCTCACCCCATAGGACTATAGCAGTGGCTATCTGGTTACATTTTGTTTCTATCCACTGTGCATGTCCCCATTCCCAGTTGGAATATTTCTTTACCCCACAGGATTGCACTATATATATATTGTGTTATTGTTTTTTCTCCTCATATGTCCATCCTGGTGTCTGCGCTCCCTGACTTCTGGACATTGCCACTATATAAGGATCTATAAGGGAGATCCACTGAAGGTCGAGCTGCAAACTGGCACTGGTTGTATATCATTTCATTCTATACTTTGCATTTACTATACTGCATTATCTCCTCCTATCTGAAACACTCGCAGGAGCGCCTGGTGATTTCTGTGTCTTAATAAATAAATAACCGTGGGCTAAACATAAGGAATATACGGTTATAAAATGCTGAGCCGGTCATTTACAGCAATTTTTCTGCTCCTTTCAAATTGGAGATATTATTCCTGCGCTGATCCACTGGCTATTTCATGCATTGCGTCACAAGACTGACTGCCTCGCACCTCTGGAATCCCCTTCCCCTCAATATCCAACCAGCACCCTCTCTATCCACATTTAAAACCCACCTTAAAACCCTAGATGATAAAATCAAACCGTGCTCTTGCTTCCTAAAAGGATCTTGATGTAGATCAGCTCTTCCCTCTTGCTGCTGTGATGTGAAGGCAACCTTAAAACCCACCTGCTTAACGAAGCATAGGAGTAGCTCCATGGCTGATAATTAACACCTCATACATAAAGCTTGGCCCCCTGCAGACACACTTACCAGAACGCCCTCCTACTGTCTCTGTACGCTCTTCCTACCAACAAATTAGATTGTAAGCTCTTCAGAGCAGGGACACCTTTTCCTGAATGTTACTTTTATGTCTGTAGCACGTCTTCCCATAACGTGTCATTTATATTATTTGTTATTTATATGATTGGCACATGTATTACTGCTGTGAAGCGCGATGTACATTAATGGCGCTATATAAAGACATACATACATACATACATACATACATACATACATACATAATGATAACAATGAGGAGGGGGAGGTTTGGCATTATTGAAAAACTTTGAAACAAAGACATATTGGGCCATATTTACTAAGTGATGCTTTGACATAAGACATGTTCTGGACATGTTAACGGTGCAGTTCCCTACTCGATTTGTTTTATCTTGCCCCCCCCCCCCTGTTTTATTTTTACCATGCATGGAAGCAGTGGGTCCCGGGAGTAAAACTCGTTATTACCAGCTCCCCTGCTACAGTGAACAGAACTCAAGGGATCTCGGCACACAATAGAGATATCCTGTACCTCTTGCAGACTGCTATGAATGGTAGTTTTGCATAGATGTTACATTAAAAATGAATAAAATATCAGGTATCATTTTACACATCCAAAAAGAATACAGTTTATCAAGTTTATCAAACCTTTCTTTCCCGGGTACAGCTTTAATTTGTATTAAAACGATGTTCTCCATGGCCAGCCTAGACGTGTCCGATATGGACAAACAAATCTCTACACTATGGGAGGTAAGAGAATGGCGCTTTGCCAGGAGCAGGCGACCTGCCACATCTTAGCCACACTAATGGGAGGCTCTACTTTTTATTGTTCAGCAAAATACATCCATCCATAGTCTACTCACCCCGGGCCAGTACTATATATCTGTACCCCAGTAAGAAACAATGGTTGGTGAGGCTGGCTATTAATTTTGCCCTAAAATATTAGCGAAGAGCGTTCAGCTCCATACAAACTATCGAGACTAAACCCTTCTCCAGTACTGGGAAAATGCTTTACAGTATATTGCTTCATTTTGCCGCTCACATTTTGACCCCAATAGAAATCATGCATAAAAAGGTTATGGGGATAATACAAGAGAAACAATTAATGCCAAGTGTAACAGTACTAGATTACTGCCCGTTTCTTTTATACTTACCGTTTAATTTCTTGGGAAATGTTTTTTTCTTTGTATTTTTTTTTTTTTTAAAGGAGCAATCCCAGCCGTTTCTTATTTTTTAGCAGGTGGTCTCCAGACTGAATCCCATTCATTTCAGGACCCCCTGCTTCCCCAGCTATCGGCATCCCTTTTGGTTGGTCTGTATCTCGGCAAAGTTTAAATCTCCCGCCTCCCGTGGGCCAATAGGAAGACTACCTGATGATGTCACAGCTTCCTATTGGCCCGCAGGGCGCGGGAGCTTTGAAACGCCGCCATTACAGGAACCCTGCTAGCGGAGCGGCAACTGGCACCACGTATGGACTTAAGTATGCCCTGAAGCAGGGGGTCCCCGGAGCTGAAATTAATGGGGTTCAGCTCCGGAGGTCCCCTGCTTTAATCCTATGTTAATTATTATTGTTTTAAATACCATAAGCATGGCGCGCTTGGACTGCTTCCTTATTAGGACAGTTCTGTTAGTAAAGTGTAAAGCTTTTGAAAGTTTCTCTTACACATTTTGAAAATATATCATTCTAGGATCTCACGTCAGAACAGCCACAAAAGGCCCTGAACCCTGAGGCACACACCGATTAAACGGAATACTTAAGAGGCTTTTTAAAATGAATACACCAGCCTGCAGATGGACGCTTAAATCTATATTTCTAACAACGGTTACTATTTTATCTTCCAGAAAAGCATCATGCGACTTAACATTTGCGTCACCAAGAGACACACGGAATGGGTGTTTGCCCCATGGTTTTGGGACCAGGTCCCACCCAGCGTGGTCAGTGCCCACAGGAAGTGGATGGGAAGCCAATCCGGGGAAGCCGCTTAAACTGATGGGCTTGCTTGCAGTATCTTGCTTGGATCTCTTCCAACTGGGGGACGGGAAGTAGGACCACGCTAATACTACACTTGTAATTCATTATCACAGTAGTTTAAAGGTTACAGATAATTGAGTAATTACAGTGTCACAGTAAGATAATTATAGGCGCCCACTATTTATTGTTAGGGTACCCGACATTCGCGGTGTTGCTGCTTTCTTTTTGCGCCTTTCATTACTGATTTTATTCTGCTGCTCGCCCTTCCCCTTGTCACCAATCCCAGCATTTTCTCCCCTTTTGATAAAGTTTCCTCCCACGTTCCCATCCCAATCCCAGTAGCGGAGCGTCTCTTGTTCTTGGGTTCTGACTCCTGCCTCACTTTGGATTGGGTGGTCAGTGTCCGAGGCACCCAGGAAAAGGTAAAAGCAAAATCAGTGTCACCTCCCCCACACCTTCCTATTCCCCCCACACCCACCAGGTACTGTATGGCTGCAAATAAGACCCAGATCACTGGGACAAGATAATCCAGATCACTTTTTAATGGCTCTTTTCTCAAACGAATTAAAGGGCTATAAGCAGACATACAGTATAAAAGGGTATCTTCTTCCCTCCATGTCATTATTCTCCCCATGGATAATTTGATTGATGCCAATAAGATCTGAGGGGATACAATCCTGATTGAAATAACCCATTAGCAGCCAGGGGTGCTGTACTGTTCTGAGAAGCCATGAGCTGCATGCAGAGTATCAGGCAGCAGAGACACTTGTATCCATACACATTAAGTTTCATGCAGCTATAAAAAGGTGGGATATTAAATGCCAGGGGGTCCCATGGTGTCACAAGAGCTGTAACATCACACACAATAGTGGTGTTCTTGTACAATACAGACCAATAACACAAGAGCTGCTTTTGTGATCCACCACAACCAAAAACTTGTGCAGCAACTAGGTTGTGTTATTAAATATTTGGTATCTGTCTGATCCTGAGCTAAAGATACACAGAAAAATAATCATGTGAGACCCAAATATTTCCCAAATTCCCGAAGAAGTGACTGAGATATATAAAACAAATATTATTTAACTCTGTTAAACTATCACACAGCCTCCTGTCTGCTGCTTAACGTTAAATAAATGTTCCGTTTGCCGTTGATTCTGTAGATTATGTAATTAAATCACGGTTAATAAAACCTAAAATACACATTCACGCTAAGGGTGTGTTATTAGGCAACAGGATTACATCGGTTTAAGTTAAATGTCCTTTTAGTGCCAAATCCCATCACCACAGGGGATCAGCCTGAGCACAATGCAAATATATCAAAGTAATCACAGTAACAGTATTTAGATAAGCAGTTTGTGTACTCACGTGTGCAGCTCTGTCCCAGGGGAGCAGGGGGTACAGGGCACCGGGACAGGGGTACAGGGCAGCGGGACAGGGGTACAGGGCAGCGGGACAGGGGTACAGGGCAGCGGGACAGGGGACTCCCTCTGCACTCAGCGGGTTCTGCACTTTCCGGGATTAAGCAACCAATGGTAATTTTGCAACATGTGTGACGTCACAGCTGCTTCAGCCCAGCTGGTCTGTGTCTTCTTCATTTAGAGGGAAACGTCATGCAGTGTGAGCAGATAACACTGCTGAATGCATGACGTCATTCAGTGTAGGCTGGGCTGGGGGGGAGGGGGTTACATAATATTAGGACGATGAGCACATAAATGATTCTGTGTAAGTTAGAGAAAAGAATTCTAGTAACAAGCACATGGCCAGTGCACAGTTGGGAGACACACAATACTGTGTGTACACTAAACACACAATACTGTGTGCACACTACATTCACAATACTGTGTGTACACTGCATACAGGTTGAGCATTCATTAAGGCGAGCTACAAAAAATAACAAGCAACAGTACTAAAAAGACCAATGTAGAGTAGGAAAAAAAGACAATACTGGCAAAATAACTTTTCTATTCAGTGTTCAGTCTTGTGAGCAGAAGTCAGTACAATGATGGAAGGTTGTGTATTGGATACATATGAATATGTCTAATCTTACTTCCACAGCGTCAACTGTGTCCGCAGCACTTTACAACATTACAATACAAGGTAAAGAAAGTACAAACAATGGGGGAAGCACAACAGGTAAAAGACAACATAAGGAAAGAGATTACCTGTCCCAGAGAGCTTACAATCTAAGTATATAAAGCAAAGTATATATTTGAAGACAGAGATACATTAGCAAGCGGGATAGATTCATATTTATAAGACATGGACATTTGTAAAAAAAAATTATAATCCGGGTTTGCCCTGAAGATGCAGAATTTAGGTATAAAATAAACCAACGGAGGGGATATATATAAGGGGTTAAATCTAGGTGATTTATATCTTTATCACAATGATTAGACACCTGTGAGTAGTTTGTAAACATGGTGAGCTGGCAGGTGGGGCGGGGGTGTGCCTCTGGCTGCTCCCTTCTGTGTGATATCACACACCGCCCCTCTGCTCCCCCCCACACACTCTTTGCATGACGTAGTGACTACGGCCTGCGGCCTCTGGAGTGGCAGTGCCTAGGGCGTAGTGACTGTCCCCCAACCCCCAAAGGGTTAAGCATTAGAGAGTCGTACAAGGCTACCTCAGGTTGAAAATGGACCCCAGCCTGCTCTGCGGCAGATGCTGAAAATACAAGCGGACTGGGCGGGACAAACACAGCCGCGTCCATGCGCTGACTCACTGACAGTCTCACTAAAATGTAGCTAAACCTGATCTTGGTGACAGGGTTGTAGTCTGGGCAGGTTCGTGGGCTGATTTCCAGCAGTTAAAACGTGTTACATTCGGGGGAAAATAACTTTTATGGAGCTCACAACCTTTACTAGATTCATAATAAACCTTTCCGCAACGCTGTTTGCATTTTTTTCTACCTCTTCTGGAAGACTGTGCCATGCATCCACAAATTCTTTTAATGTAGGTTTCATGGAGGACTTCAGCAATTAACAACATTAAGGGAAGCAAAACCACGGGCCCATAAAACTACAGATGCGCACATTTTTGGGGCGGATCTGGATCCGCAGCCGGGAGACCAGGCGGTTCCTTTGGTCTGGGATTTGTACGGGTCAGTCTCAAAAATGGCGATTCGCCTTTTGCAGATAATTTTTTTTTTTTTTTTTTAACACCGACAATCCATCCGCGGATTTTAAGAATCCGCTGATTCAGCATTCCGCACGCGGATTGTATCCAATGGCGGATCAATCCGCGTGGATTGAAACGGTGAAGATCCGTAAGCGGATTTTACACCGCGGAACGGATTTTGAATGGCAAATTCAGGAAAACCCGGGAAACGGATTTGGACGGGTTCCCTCATCTCTACATAAGACCTAACATTGTTATTCACTTGTTCCAAATGTTTCCACAAAAAAACAAACAAAGTTTGCTATCTTTCTGTACGGACTTTCGCAGTGACCACTTGATTTTTATTATAACTTCCTTGAAGCTGTTTGATGTGTTACTGGGGTTCCGGTTACCTGCTCCTGATTCCCATTATGGATTTCCCCGTGTTTCGTATGCAAAATACTTTTGACATGACACAGTTTATAAGCGTCAGGCTGCTTCCCTCTATGTCGATATGCAACATAATGACACCCGGCCGTGCGTAGCTGCAGCTTGTATCTTCTTTTAGATCGCCTATTACCGGGTTCTGCAACCCACGTCTCGCGAGCCACGTGCGGATCTTTGGGGTAAATACTTGCGCCCCCGCCCGGGCCCTCACTCTGAGGCCGACCACTCTCTGCCTGTTTACCTTGTCGGCGCGGGGCACCAGAAGTAGGGACTGGTGGATGCTCCATCGACGCGGGACCAGAGCAAGCCTCTCACCGTGCCCCATGTTAAAATTCATGCATGGGGGGGAGGGGGATTCAGTGTGGGGTGGATTGAGTGAGAAGTGGTGGTGAAGGGTCGTGGGTGCGGGGAGAGTTTTTTCCCCCCTAATTGTGATTGAAGTAAGTTTGTCGTATATTAATGCGTGTGAAAAAGAAAGTACACCCTCTTTGAATTCTATTGTTTTACACATCAGGACATAATAACAATCATCTGTTCCTTAGCAGGTCTTAAAATTAGGTAAATACAACCTCAGATGAACAACAACACATATTACACCGTGTCATGATTTATTTAACAAAAATCAGTTGAAAGCAATGGAAATGTTCCTTTTCAGAATGAAGTGTGATTACACTGGTTTTGCGAATGTTTTTATGCACACAGACATAAAAACATAACTTTGGCTTCCTATTGCTCGACCGCCATGTTTAAATGCCCAGCAAGTGTGCCGGCACCCCAAAACTGTAAGTATCTCGGCAGTCAGGGTGTCCCCAGAACTGGCAATAGTGACTCGCCAATACAAAACCCTGTAAAACATGACATTAAATGTTGTAAGTCAAAAACGTAATTTGCATGTTCCATATTGGTTTCCCAAGCTGGCGACACTGGCTAAAACATCACACCGTTTTTCATTAGCAAATACGTAAGGAATATGTTTTAAGACCTAAAAAATGTTTGGGATTTTTTTCGGTGCAAGTCACTCAAAAAAAAATAATAATACTTATGACAGGCTGCATCTATGTAATAATCTTCTTTGTGGAAGTTTAACATATGACAGACACGACCTGTAAATATTCTCTTTGACAAAGGGCGACGGTCCGAAACGCGTTAGAGATTTTACTCATCCCATACCATGATGTCTACCATGGATTAAAAGATTTTTAACCTCATACTTACCGGTGTCCAGCCCCCTTAGGCCGAGTCCATAGACGGACAGGCCGTGCTGAAGCGTGCGGACGCTCCGCGCTGAGCCCCTGCATCCTCAATGAGGATGCCTTGAGAGGGGGCTCACACGAGCGTCCGCAGGCGTGCTGACGAGTTGGAGGTTTCAGCCGAGCGCCAAGCTGTTTTTCAGCGCGCTGTCGGCTGAAAACCTCCAATCACAGCACAGCAGCGTCAACGTCACGGCGCCATGACGTCGGCGCCGAGACATTGACGTCAGTGCGTCGCGGGCGATTGGCCCAGCGACGTCACTGCCCCGCCTCCAACCACCTCCCCCCGGCTCCCTTCGCGCACGCTGGCTCGCCTGCAAGTCCGTGCAATCGCGCTGACTGAAGCAGGCGAGCCTCAGCGTTAGCGCGCCTCCGCTCTCCCCACACCTCTATGGCCCGGGCCTTACTTTGCTGCTGTGCTCCATTTCGTTCCATTTTGGAAATCCTCCTGCTACTTACACTACACGTGATGCACGCCGACAGACCCACCACTTCTCAACCGTGAGTACCCCACTCCTTCAGATACCGATTGGGTGTTTATACTATGATTGTGTCATTCTCCAGGGAGACATTTATTACTGTGACATATATTATGGGGTCAGGCATTCATAGCTGACCCACATTCAACACCACAGGTCCCCCTCACTATTTGGAGATAGCAATAGACACACTGAACTTTATATACTCAAGAGAGTGGATTCAAAGTGGTTCTTCTAAGACTTGTTTTATCACTCAGGACATTATCACTTCTATAGTGATTCTTCACAGCTGAGCATCGATTGTTGGAACCCTGTTTCCTACCACTTGCTTACTTTAACATATGGTTGCGTTGGTCTACGATGAGATGAGGGATTTATGGAGCAAGGGGAGGAGCTATATGGAGGCAAATGTATTAAGACATTTTGGAAAAAGGGGCAAAATTGGAAAAATTTCAAGCAGTGCGAACTCTTGTGAAGACGTTAAGCAAAGTTTTTAGACATCTAATTTGAAGATATTCGTTCATCGCTACCTTTTAACCCCCATACTAATCTTCAAAGGGACATTTCTTGATACATTTTTATTTAAAGTTCGCTAATGGAAATTTAATTAACATATAGGTTAAAAAACATCTACCTGCACTTCTGTATAGGTGGTGATTGTCTTTGTAATCAATACCTTCTCCCCTCCGTCAGGAACACTGAAACCCCGACAGACGTCCCCCCTCCACCGGGACCTCACAGCCACTCACAATGCAACGTCTCGCTCACCCTGCAATGTGACCGGCTGTGAGGAGCCTCGGGGGCATCTCTGTCTGGGTTTCAGTGTTCCTGACGGAACAGAGAAGGTATAATGACCGGGACAATCACACCCTACACCAGAAGTCTAATGCATTCACAGCCTGGGTTAATGAGGTGTCAGACCAGCACACCCATTCTCCGGCCCCTATCAAAAATGCAATTGTTTTGTCCAAGATGGAGCAGAATTGAGTCTCATTCCTTTGAATGGAACCGAACTCTCCTGCATCCCAAACATTTTAATACTGGCTGGGAGCAGAAGGCAATGACACTTTGGGATCTGGGAGATGTATGTCTATGCTGCTGTTGTACTGCTCTGTGGCATATGCTGCTCTGACGACTGATGACTTACAGTACCACATCTTTTTGCCTAGTTCCTCCACACCCAAACATTACAAAAACATGATTTACTGGGAGAACTTCCTGTAGTCATATATAAGGAAGAAGATCAGGAGAAGTCTCTTATGGTTAAGCATCTGTTTGCTATCTTGAGTAATGTCAGAGGACAAAGACTCACCTATTTTGTCCATAACTACAAGATTAGAACCAGTTTGTTCTATTTATGGTCTGTACATTTATAAATGTTCTAACAAAATTATCAAACAGAACAAGAGAAGGTCTAGAACAGGGGCGGCCAACTCCAGTCCTCAAGTGCCACCAACAGGTCAGGGTTTTAGGATATCCCTGCTTCAGCACAGCTGGCTCAATCAGTGTATCAGTCCTTGATTTGTCGGATCGCTCCCTTGTTGGTAAATGAGTGAGATGGACGCTTGGAACATCTGCCCCGGGAATGGGGCACCGGCTAGCACTGAATGAAACATGCAGAGCATATAGGGGGCAACAGATTGATAAACTGTTTGCAATATAAATTAGGGAATCCGTCTGGGCCCGGCTAGGGATTGGTTCTACACACCATCTCCTCAGCCACCCGCATCGAGTTCTTCATGGTGCAATCATATTGTTTTGCATAAATATAATGTATCTTATGTTCCCCGCACTCTAGTTATGCAAACATGAACTGCACGACTAAATCTGCATTAAGCACTTCAGCCCCAATATCTTCCATTGTTTTTGGTTCCTAAAGACTCCATACGACTTGTAATAAAAAGTCTCTGTAATTGAAATACAGTGAGTCCTCGGTTATCCGACGGAATGCGTCCCGCCAACCACCGTCGGTTAACGACCGTCGGAAAGCAGGTCCAATGTTAATCAGCGGCGGTGACCATCGGATACGCTAATTCGGCGTCGGACAATGCTTCCGCAGACTGCATTGTGCGGTGTCGGAAAACGCGTTCGTCGGTAAGCAGAAACATCGGATACCGAGGACTGCCTGTAATCCATGATGTGTTTCAATAATAATAATAATATGCAGAGATTCAGTGTTTAAAACAAGCACAAACGACTTTGGTTATTTACGTGATTTTGCCACATTACTAAGTGATATTTTGTCATATATCCAACTGCTAACGTTTCCAGTATCTGGCTTCCGGAAAGAAAATGTACAATAGTGAATGAATGGTTTGTATCATTTAAGGGGAATAACATGGATTATCCGGGTAAACCAGCAAAGCCAGTATGTAAAGTACTAGGGAAAGAAAAGTACCCAACTGAATGCATTCACTGGCTGATGCGGTCAGATTTCCAGTCTTTCTCCCCATCCCTTTATTTTGCAACGCCAGTATGTACACAGTTTCTGACTCAATTAGGTCTCATCCTTGATCATTAACAAGAGGTGACACTTTATGCCAAACCTTACATGTAGAGAAAACTGTAAGCTCAGTACTCCCTCTGCTGGTCAGAGACCAGTTCTAGCTAATAGTAGTGATTTTGGACATCTCCCGGTGTTGGAAGACCCTTTACAGCCCATGCAAATCAATTGGGTCCCAGTGTCTCCCAGAGCTGGAAGATGTCCAATGGCAGTAGACTGCTTAATAAATATGGGCCAACATCTTGACCATTGTCTGCAAAAAATGCCACGGTATCGATTCATTAAACGCAGTGGTGACTTCTACATCATTATCTCTATATCTCTTTCACCGGTTTGGAAGAAGCTCTTTCAAAAGCAAAAAAGTGTGAAGCTGACCTTTGAATATTGCTCTGCACCTTCTACTCTGTCACCAGCGAGCAACTTTCAGCACCGCCGCTGATAATAGAACCAGCAGATGACCATATCTGTGACCTGCTCATGGTGAGATGCTGACATTTAGAAAAGATTACCGTCAGCGAGAAGGAGAAAGGGCAGTACAAGTTCTTCTGTGGAATAATGAGGAAATGATTGAATTCGGTGTCACAATCGGTTTGTAACATTTAGCGACATGCTGTTTTTGTGTGGGGGGGGGGAGGAGGGGGGGCGGACACTATTGTTAAATATTTGTAAAGAAACTGCTGCCTGAATATTTTATTCTTATGATTCTCTGAATTGCTTTAAAATTCATGTTTAATATTTTAGAAGGAAATGGTTCTATTTGCACTCCATGTCTGCAGAAGAAGAGAAGGCAGAAACGATGATCGGGAGAGATGTGCGAAACGATGCCAAGCGCAGTCGCGAACACCTTTTTTTTAAATTTGCGTTCTCGCAAAATATTTCACCAAGCCAAAAAGGAATAATCATTGTTTTAAATCAGTCTTGGAGTGTGTATGTACAGTATGGTCCAAATTCCAAGTGACAAAGGCGCTTCAGCACTGAATCCCTTCAATATGTATGCATAAAATAGGACTGGCTAAGGATATGGATAAACTGCTTGTAAATAGTAAAGTCCAGAGGTGGGCCAATATTCCCTAAAGGGTAAGGTGTGAGGCTAAACAACCCCCATCAAACCCTCATTGGGATGGTCCCTGGACTCACATTGAGCAATCATGAATGAGAAAGTACTCACAGAAATCTCTTGATCCTGAAGTCCTGGTGAGTGTGCAGCCTGGAGTAGAGAGGTAAATGTGAGAAACAAGGTGATTCTGGCGCAACAGCCAAAAGTGGCTCCCAAACAAGTAGTATTAAAAATATTCCTTTACTGATCCATCTAAAAAAGTGGAGGCACTCACCCTCCTACGCGTTTCGTGTTACAAAAACACTTTATCAAGGAGTATGATAAAGTGTTTTTGTAACACGAAACGCGTAGGAGGGTGAGTGCCTCCACTTTTTTAGATGGATCAGTAAAGGAATATTTTTAATACTACTCGTTTGGGACCCACTTTTGGCTGTTGCGCCAGAATCCCCTTGTTTGTATGTACAGTATGTCCGGTTTAGGAGAAATTTCACCACGAACTGGCAGCATATGGAATTTCGCCCAAACCAAACGTCAAGTGAAATAACACAAAATGAGAAGTATAAAAAGTGTAGAAATGGTCATGCGACCTGCTGCATCGGCTTTTGCGTTGGGTGCAAGGGACATTGACTTTTAATGCTTGGAAACATTTGGCGAAATTGCCCAACCTGTACAATAATGTTTCCACAAAACCAACGTTCAGTTTCGTAAACTACAGTGCAAACTTCCCATAGTCAGTGACACGGTGTCAGACAATTCTTCCATTTATGTTGCTGTACAATATACTATTTGTATGTTAGAATACACAGCTATTGTCCCAAGTAATACATAGATCACGCTGCTACAATTGTGAATTAATAACAGAAAGCCACATATTTTGCTTTATTCTGGTTTCAGTGGGAATGGAATTCACTGATCAGTCTGCGGTGTATATATCCCTGTGGTGTATATATCCCTGCGGTGTTTATATCCCTGCGGTGTATATATCCCTGCGGTGTATATATCCCTGCGGTGTATATATCCCTGCGGTGTATATATCCCTGCGGTGTATATATCCCTGTTTTGCTGCCTGGATACTTTTATAAATGACCCCTAAAGAAGCCAAATAAAATGAAGCCTAGCCCATTATAACCCCATTTCTCAGTAAATATACTATTTCACATAGTACAACCAACATCTTGATCAGTATTGATAGCCTTATAGGAGCAATCCATGCAATTCCCAACATGTTTTTTATTTTAAATAAATCAGTTATGTAGTTATAGATAATACTTACTACATTTTGTTTTTATTCAAATCTTACTGCTGTTTTTAACTAATTTTAATATATTGAGCTTCCTTTGAATTCTATAGCAGGTTTTAGCTCACTTCCCTGGCAGTGCAAGATCTTTGTAACACTTTCCTGTTTGTGATAATTTGTGGCCAATAATCCCAGCAGTTTGAGCTGCAAACGGTAACAATAGATAATGTTACCTTAGTAATATAAGAATACATTATACAGTAGCTGCTGAGATACACTGACTGAAGGATTGGTTGAAACTGAAAGACTGCCATTTAGTGAACCCTAACATTTAGTGAACCCTGAGAAGCAGGCTCTTTCTGATCGATCACTGGAGAAAGAATCAATTGGCAGCTTAAGTAATTAGTTTTCAAAAGTAATCAAAGGCGGCATATATTAAACCCCCCCAAAATGTTTAGGATTTTTTACAGGATTGCCTCTTTGATGCAGCTGTCGCCTCTGCCAGGTTATTATTATTATCAGCGCCCAGGTCCACGAGATACGTATCGGTACAAGTAGTGCGTTCCTGTTCCCTCCAGGGAAACCAAATGGCAGTGTATATCTTCCGCGTCACGCAGGCCTGCTTCACACGGGGGATTTTGGAGGTACCCGCTCTAGATTTACTGTTAAGTAATGGGATTCAGCTCTGGGGATCCCCTGCTTCCCAAACTGGTACAAAAAAGGGACGGGGACTTCTGCTTAATCAGCTAAACCAGGGGTGAGCAACTCCATTCTTCAAGGGCCACCAACAGGTGAGGCTTTAAGCATATCCCTGCTTCAGCACAGGTGGCTCAATCAGTGGCTCAGTCGTTGACTGATGTCCTTAGAACCTGACCTGTTGGTGGCTCTTGAGGACTGAAGTTGGCCACCTCTGAGCTAGACTGATTCCCAACCTATAAGTACAAGAATTGGATATTTACCGGTGACAGGCCACACTCCCCTGTCTCTCCCTCTCTCTGTGCTACTCAGCGTCAGCGATCTTTTTGTTATGTAAGAAGGGCAGCCAACAGGGAAGGAGCACAAGGACATCTGTCACGGGCCCAGCTAGAAGTCAGGCCCATCTTCAGCTCTCTGCCGCCGGGTAAGGCCCAGACCAACCCCGCACCCGTGCTCCACAGTTAGGGCCCATGGGGGTGAGAGCAGGGAAGAGAGGGAGGGGAAGAGAAAAAAGTGAGACAGGGAAGAGAAATGAGGGGGAGAAGTGAGAGTGGGGGGGGGGGTGTAAGAGAGAGGGGGGACAGGAGAGAGGGAGGGGTAAGAGAGGTGTGTGTGTGTGTTAGAGAGAGGGGTAAAGAGAGAGGGTAAGTGTGTGAGAGAAGGGGGGAGTGTGAGAGAGGGGTGTGTGTGAGACAGAGGAGGGAGTGTGTGAGAGAGAGAGAGGGGGACTCACAGGGCCACTAACAGGAAGCTAGCGGACTGCTCCCCCACTCCCCTGATCAACAGCCTAGGGCCCAGGTAGAGACTCTACTCATGGGTCCCGGGAAAGCTGTTGGTGGCCCTACATCAGGCTCTAACTCAGGAAGCTGGAAACTCAGCGAAATGCGTTGTCGACAATCTGAGAGAGACCGAAAAGGACTGTGATCGTCGCGTCATTGGTTTCTGGGCGGCCACAACCGGAAGCGACACCCCCGGACGTTGTGTCACAGCAGGCACCAGCACACCGTGGTGGTGAGACCCAACTCACCACCAACCTGGGAGTTCCCGGCTCACACATCTGTTATAAATGCTGAAAGAAGGAATTTCCTGTAAGGGCGCATTCTAAAGGCTTTTGTATTATAACGTTTTCTACCTTTTTTTTTATACAGTCTTCACTATATTGTGCCTCTCTTTCATCTCTCTTCTGAGATTTCTCACACCCAGCTGAGCGTTCATCCACCATTTGCCGCTGATTTGAGATTTGCTTGAATTGTTTGCTTAAATGTGAGTAGAACTTTTCGAGGATTATCCGACATCTTTACCACCCAGTCTGAAACGTTACTGCTCTATGGCGCCGTTTCTGTTTCGTCTCCTACGGTGCCGCTCCCCTATTCTTCGAAGACATCGCATACGAGGAGATATTTGAAACCGTCTCGTACTTAAGGGTTGAGTGGTGGATTTATTATTTTAGCCTATCTGGCACTATTAATTTTCACTTTTTTCACTGGTATTACTGCCACCGCACACGCTAGTGTTATTAATGTCACTATCACACGGAATGTGACATTCTTTGCACTTTTTTTATTCATTTTCACACATTTGACCGGTGATTGTTTTATTGTGCACTTTATTCTGATGAATTGGGTGACGACACATTCTTTCTTGCTACACCCCAGAAGTTTTTGTGAGAGGGCCGCCCTAGATCTTTTTGTATAGGCCCTACAAGTAAGTCACTTCCTGATTGGGCAGCATAGTATATGAGTCACGTGTTGTCGTAAAGCAGGGGATCAAAACGCACATCATTATCATGAGGAAAGGATTTGCTAATTACAACTAGAGTAGATTCAGCACCTCCACACGGACTTCCTTTATTGACTCATTAAAGAATAGCTTTGTACATGTTATAGGTCCACTGAATACCATCCATTAACATACAAATAAACAGAATTTAAAATGGACAGCTGGTTTCAAATTAGTTTATCTACTGTTATGGATACTGGACTCATTTTATACAAGATCATTTCTATTTAATAATAACATTGATCCCGTGCATATTTTCTTTACCAGTTTTGCTTGTTGTGTGTGGAGCGCGTTGGAGCGCGTTAGAACACGCCGGGCTGCACGCACACGAGACATTCTTTAGCTCACGTTTCTCATGTTAAAGTCGCACTAGCACCAAACAGGACAGGTCACAAAATCCTGGCAATCCCATTGAAGTAAAAAATGACATTTTGCCAGGAATTGCAACATTTCCGAATTGTATGGTTTCACAGCTGAGATAATTATGTACGGTGGGAAATACACGTGTTCCTTATGCAAATTGTATGGTAGAAAATAATTCCTATTACTGTAGGTACCACATTGAGTGTCTGCTCCTATGTTGAACCTACTAGCGTTAAGTCCTACAGGTTGTTAATCCACATGAAGGTTGTTAATCCACATGAAGGCCTCTTTCATAGTAATGCTACTTTAAATAAGACAACAAGAACAAATGAAGAACACAATGAGGCTCCATCAGCCAGTACATCCAGTTATTACATTTATTAGAATGTAATAAGATATGAAGGTGATCATACAGCTTGTCCACTAGATGTCACTCTTAATTTAAAATCCAAATAATACACAGGAAGAGGTGAGATTGTCAATGTCATTATCAAACCTCGTCTAGCACTTAATGGGTTCATTAAAATGATTTATTAACCTGGTGTCAACTATTGGCATAATCAGATCAATATGTTCAAAGAAGACAGACATTAGGACATGTCCGTGAGGTCATTACCACCTAGTAACGATTGCCCCTGTTAGAGCTTTTTTGCCTGAATCGTGGTGGGCTCCAGAGCACTTCCACTGTGACCTTATCACGGCGGCTTCGTGGCCATCAGCCATTTATACTCACAGTGTTTGCACCCGAGTTTAGCACAAAATGACCCGTTTGAACATGAGCTCATGAGACTGGAAACAACTGTCACAAATACTGGAATTCTACACACGTTATGAAGATATGGGCGCCCTCACAAATACTGCTTTATCTGCCCAATACTGCCCGTGTGACTCTTTCTCAGAGTACTCCTGCTTGCAATCAGGGACTATGCAGCTGGTAGCTGTAGCTCATCCTCTGACCAAAATAATCTAGTGACATTAACATGTTTAAGGGGTTAACTATGGGTGATTAATAAGGAATAAAGAGGGAAAGCGTAAGGAGCTCTGATAGTATAGTATTATTTTAAAAATGGTCGGATAACAGCAATGGTTAGATATGGACGTACAGAATAAAAATGGGTTAAAAGCATGTAAAAAGAAAACGTGAATCATGTGGAAACTGCGAGTCACCGCGTCACCACCCGATGAGGGACATCAAGGTAAGCAGAACATGTATGGTGTATAAATAGTAGCTGTAATGTGGGGGGGAGGTATCGGCTCCTGATGAAGCTGTGGATCAGTGAAACGCGTAGAGCCGGACCCATCCTAGGAGTCAGGCGTGTCATCCGCTGCGAGAGGTTGCAGGATGCTGTCAGACACAACCGGAAGTGACGCGGAACACGGAACTCAAGCCACAAGTTACCGGGTAGAGTGAAGTGGAGGTGTCAACAGCGACTACGAGTGAGACAACACAACCACGGCGCGATCCCCTTGGGGTCCACCCAATTGCGCCTTTTAACTTTCAATATGCGCATTTTTATAATGTACCGAATGTGATACATTTTTATTCGTTACGATATAAAGTTTTTTTTACATACAGATCTGTACTGTGTTTCTTTCTATCCATTCATTCTGAGGTTACCACACATCTATTCTAGAATATTTCCCCACAGTTTGGGAGACGTGCCTTTTTAAATCTTACACACTGTAAGTAGGAAATCCATGAGACAAGATTCTCTAGCAAATATTTCTAATACTCCATACATTTTTGCGCTAATGCATTGTTTCTCCTTTTCTGGGTGAGCTGTTCTGCTCTCTCTGGACTTTTTGGAAATAAGTATAGGGATCCACAAGAATGTCCACAATTAATTTACAATCCAGGCATCGGGAACGAAGTGACGGGTTTACTCTCTGCCACGAGCCAT
This sequence comes from Ascaphus truei, assembly GCF_040206685.1. NCBI lineage: Eukaryota > Metazoa > Chordata > Amphibia > Anura > Ascaphidae > Ascaphus > Ascaphus truei. Next base: position 39,572,972 of record NC_134499.1, read on the forward strand.
GTGCTGTGCTAATACTTAGTAATCCTGTTATTTTACATGTATATTGTGGCTGTGTTGATTCACCGTATCATGAGATTTTGTCATGACCGCTCCCATGCCAGTGATGGTATAATGCAGAATTGAAGGCGGTTCTGGGAATGGAAAAAAGAGTTTTCCTGAAAGATTCAGCAAAGGAATATTATATGAAAGAATATGCTACAAAAGATCCTCTTTTTCCCATGGTTGCATAATGTTGCACGTGATAACATTTCTTTGCTGATACATTAGGTGTAAAGTTATCTAAGAAAAGGCTTCCACCAACCAGTCCTAACCATTATTTGTCAAATATGAATGTGCATTTGTCTTTTACATACTATACATCTTCTGTTTAGAGAATGGTGATTATTATTGTCGTAGGCTTTGGGTGATACAGAGGAATCAGTGCAGAATTGTATCTTCTGCATACTGAAAGGCTGTAAAATCTGCTTTCAAATGTTTGTAACCCCCTTTCCCTATGCCCATGGGAAACTGTGACGCGTGCTGCTATTACCTGTGAGGCCCACAGGAGTCCAAAGCCTCCGTTTCTGGGGAGCCTGGGGGGGAGGAGGGAGAAGGAGGATGAGGGAGAAGGAGAATGAGGGAGAAGGAGGGAAGGGAGGGGGGGAAAGGAATGAGGAGGGGGGAGGGAGTGGAGGTTGCAGAGAGCAGGCAGCAACGGCTGGGGGGGGGGAAGAGAGCAGGCAGCAGAGGCTGAGGGGCAGAGAGCAGGCAGCAGAGGCTGGGGGGGGGGGAGAGAGCAGAGAGCAGGCAGCAGAGGCTGGGGGGGGGGGGGGGAGAGAGCAGGCAGCAAAGGCTGTCGCCCCTGTGGCATCAGGGGAGGAGTTACTATGTGCTGCTGTGGGAAGGTGTGTGTGTCAGTTGTGTGTTTGTGTGTCAGTGTGTTATGCATGTGTGTGTCAATTTGCTGTGTGTGTTTCCGTCTGTCAGTGTGCTGTATACTTTATTTATTTATAAAATATTTTACCAGGAAGTAATACATTGAGAGTTACCTCTCGTTTTCAAGTATGTCCTGGGCACAGAGTTAAGACAAATAATACATGTTTACAAATACACTTACATAAATGAACAGGGTATACATTATATACAAGACATTGTGTGCACAATTAAAGAAAATATATATTATGAGCGTATGAAACAGTTACAGACCAGGTTAAAATGTGAGACAGCCTTAGATTTGAAAGAACTTAAACTGGTGGTGGATGTGAGAGTCTCTTGTAGGTTGTTCCAGTTTTGGGGTGCACGGTAAGAGGAGGAACGGCCGGATACTTTGTTGAGCCTTGGGACCATGAACAGTCTTTTGGAGTCAGATCTCAGATGATAGGTGCTGCATATGGTAGGGGTGAGGAGCTTGTTCAGGTAGCTGAGTAGCTTGCCCATAAAGAATTTAAAGGCAAGACAGGAAAGGTGAACTTTGCGCCTAGACTCTAGTGATGACCAATCTAGTTCTTTGAGCATTTCGCAGTGATGTGTGTTGTAGTTGCATTGGAGAACAAAACAACAAATTAAATTGTAGAGGGTGTCAAGTTTGCTAAGGTGGGTTTGAGGTGCCGTGCCATATACTATGTCTCCATAGTCAATAATTGGCATTAGCATCTGCTGTGCGATACGCTTTCTGACCAGGAGACTTAGGGAGGATTTGTTCCTGTAAAGTACCCCTAGTTTGGCATAGGTCTTGGTTGTCAGGGTATCAATGTGCATCCCGATGTTAAATGGGAGTCAAACCATAAGCCCAGGTATTTAAAACTGGTAACAGGAGTTAGGGTGGTGTTAGTGTTGGTTCTAATATGGAGCTCAGTCGCTGGAAGCTTTAAGAATTTAGTCTTGGTCCCAAATACCATTGTTACAGTCTTGTCAGTGTTTAAAAACTGTTTGTTTTGGGAAATCCAGTTTTCGAGTCTCAAAAAGTCTGACCGAAGTATGTGTTGAAGGTCAGAGAGGCTATGGCTGTGTGCATATAGGATTGTGTCATCTGCATACATGTGTATTGAGGCTTCCTTACAAACTGTGGGAAGATCATTAATGAACACTGAGAAGAGTAGGGGCCCCAGAACAGAGCCTTGCGGGACACCACAGGTGATATCCAGGGGGTTGGAGTTAGAGCCTGAGATGGACACATGTTGGGATCTTCCTGATAGGTTGGACTGAAACCAGTTTAAAGCAGGATAGCATGATCAACTGTATCAAAAGCCTTTGCAAAATCTAGGAATACTGCACCAGTAAGTTGTCCCCGTTCCATTCCACACTGGATTTCATTGCAAACTTTTAGCAGGGTAGTTACGGTGCAGTGTTTGGGACGAAAGCCAGATTGGAATTGGCTAGGGAAATTTGTCTTGGTGTAGTAGTCGTTTAATTGGGAGTGGACACATTTTTCCATGACTTTGGATAGAATTGGGAGAAGTGAGATTGGCCTGTAGTTTGAGACAGTGTTTTTGTTCCCACTTTTGAAGACTGGGACAACTTTGGCAGTTTTCCAGGTCTTAGGGATATGGCCTGCAGACAGGATAGAGTTGACTATGGAAGCAATTGGTTTGGCAATGGCTGGGGCACCAAGTCGTAGGAACCTAGATTGTAACAAGTCGGGTCCGCATTGGCTGCTTAGTTTTAGTTTGAGAAGCGCTTGTGTAATCTCCTCTTCAGATACTGGGCCAAATTGAAAATTGTGGGCAGTGTTGGGAAGGGGTGGGGCTATGTGGGCACTCCCAGGATGAGATTCAGGTTTGTGGTTTGGGCTGCGTTTCGCTAATAAGTTAGTGGCACACCCCACAAAGTAATCATTGAATGCATTTGCAATGTCAGTGGGATTTGTCAGAGTAATATCCCCCTTAGTGATATTACTTGGTTGTTGATGGTTAAGAGGCTGGAATATATTGTTGATAACCTTCCAGAAGTTAGCTGGGTTTGATGTGTTTTGGTGGAGATTGTCAGAGTAATATTGTGCTTTTGCATGCCTTGTTTGCCTTGTGCACACATTCCGCAGGCATCTGTAGTGATTGAGATCCTTGGTAGTGCCAGTTACTTTGTAGCTTTTCCACAAGGTATCCCTGAGCTGGTAGAGTGCTATAAGGTCAGGTGTAACCCATGGAAGGTGGGCCCCCCGTACCCTTATTTTGCGTAGTGGAGCATGGGTATCGCAGAATTTTAAGAACTCGGATTGGAAATAGTCGAGCGCAGAATCAGGGTCGGGAATTAAATCGATTCTGTGCCAAGGGCAGTTGGTAAGGTCATCCAGAAACTGTTGTGGGTTAAAGTTTTTAAATGTTCTAGTGAGGAGAACTTTAGGGCTTGAATGGGGCGTTTTAATTTTCCTTACACAGTACACTATTGCATGGTCACTGAAAATGTCAGGAAGGATGCCAGATGATTGGATTCTGCTGGGGTTTGAGGAGAGAATCCAGTCTAGCAAGGAATGGTTATGCGATTTCAGGTTTATCCGTGTGGGTTGGGAAATGAGTTGCGATAGGTTAAGTGACTTGAGTTGTATCTGGATTTTATGGTTTTTAGGGTCAAGCCAATTGAAGTTGAAATCTCCAAGAACTAGCAGCTCACTCTTCTCATTCAGAGAGGAAATGGAGCCAAGAAATTGGGTGATATCATCCAGGGATTGTAGTGGGGCTTTAGGGGGGTGGTAGATGCCAGCAAGCAAGATGGGCTTAGAAAAGGGGAGGCAGATTTTGCCAACTAGAATTTCAAAAGAGGGTGGGCTTGGGGGGCAATTTAACAGTGTAAATTGTAATGTGTATACAGTGTGTGCTGTGTGCCTGTCAGTGTGCTGTGTGTGACTGTCAGTGTGCTGCGTGTGCCTGTCAGTGTGCTGCGTGTCTGTCAGTGTGCTGCGTGTCTGTCAGTGTGCTGTGTGTCTGTCAGTGTGCTGTGTGTGTCTGTCAGTGTGCTGTGTGCCTGTCAGTGTGCTTGTGCCTGTCAGTGTGCTGTCAGTGTGCTGTGTGTGTCTGTCAGTGTGCTGTGTGTGTCTGTCAGTGTGCTGTGTGTGTCTGTCAGTGTGTGTTGTGTGCCTGTCAGTGTGCTGTGTGTGTCTGTCAGTGTGCTGCGTGTGTCTGTCAGTGTGCTGTGTGTGTCTGTCAGTGTGCTGCGTGTGTCTGTCAGTGTGCTGTGTGTCTGTCAGTGTGCTGCGTGTGCCTGTCAGTGTGCTGCGTGTGCCTGTCAGTGTGCTGCGTGTCTGTCAGTGTGCTTTGTGTGTCTGTCAGTGTGCTGCGTGCCTGTCAGTGTGCTGTGTGTGTCTGTCAGTGTGCTGTGTGTGTCTGTCAGTGTGCTGTGTGTGTCTGTCAGTGTGCTGTGTGTGTCTGTCAGTGTGCTGCATGCCTGTCAGTGTGCTGTGTGTGCCTGTCAGTGTGCTGTGTGTGTCTGTCAGTGTGCTGCGTGCCTGTCAGTGTGCTGTGTGTCTGTCAGTGTGCTGTGTGTGTCTGTCAGTGTGCTGCATGCCTGTCAGTGTGCTGTGTGTCTGTCAGTGTGCTGCGTGTGTCTGTCAGTGTGCTGCGTGCCTGTCAGTGGGCTGTGTGTCTGTCAGTGTGCTGTGTGTGTCTGTCAGTGTGCTGTGTGTGTCTGTCAGTGTCCTGTGTGTCTGTCAGTGTGCTGTGTGTGTCTGTCAGTGTGCTGTGTGTGTCTGTCAGTGTGCTGCGTGCCTGTCAGTGTGCTGTGTGTCTGTCAGTGTGCTGTGTGTGTCTGTCAGTGTGCTGCATGCCTGTCAGTGTGCTGTGTGTCTGTCAGTGTGCTGCGTGTGTCTGTCAGTGTGCTGCGTGCCTGTCAGTGGGCTTTGTGTCTGTCAGTGTGCTGTGTGTGTCTGTCAGTGTGCTGTGTGTGTCTGTCAGTGTCCTGTGTGTCTGTCAGTGTGCTGTGTGTGTCTGTCAGTGTGCTGTGTGTGTCTGTCAGTGTCCTGTGTGTCTGTCAGTGTGCTGCGTGTGACTGTCAGTGTGCTGCGTGTGTCTGTCAGTGTGCTGTGTGTCTGTCAGTGTTCTGCGTGTGTCTGTCAGTGTGCTGCGTGTGTCTGTCAGTGTGCTGTGTGTGTCTGTCAGTGTGCTATGTGTCTGTCAGTGTGCTACGTGTCTGTCAGTGTGCTGTGTGTCTGTCAGTGTGCTGTGTGTGTCTGTCAGTGTGCTGTGTGTGTCTGTCAGTGTCCTGTGTGTCTGTCAGTGTGCTGTGTGTGTCTGTCAGTGTGCTGTGTGTGTCTGTCAGTGTCCTGTGTGTCTGTCAGTGTGCTGCGTGTGACTGTCAGTGTGCTGCGTGTGTCTGTCAGTGTGCTGTGTGTGTCTGTCAGTGTGCTGTGTGTGTATGTCAGTGTGCTGTGTGTCTGTCAGTGTTCTGTGTGTGTCTGTCAGTGTGCTGTGTGTGTCTGTCAGTGTGCTGTGTGTGTCTGTCAGTGTGCTATGTGTCTGTCAGTGTGCTGCGTGTGTCTGTCAGTGTTCTGCGTGTGTCTGTCAGTGTGCTGTGTGTGTCTGTCAGTACGCTGTGTGTGTCTGTCAGTACGCTGTGTGTGTCTGTCAGTACGCTGTGTGTGTCTGTCAGTGTGCTGTGTGCCTGTCAGTGTGCTGTGTGTGTCTGTCAGTGTGCTGTGTGCCTGTCAGTGTGCTGTGTGTGTCTGTCAGTGTGCTGTGTGTGTCTGTCAGTGTGCTGTGTGTGTCTGTCAGTACGCTGCGTGTGTCTGTCAGTGTGCTGCGTGTGCCTGTCAGTGTGATGCGTGTGTCTGTCAGTGTGCTGCGTGTGCCTGTCAGTGTGCTGCGTGTGTCTGTCAGTGTGCTGTGTGTGTCTGTCAGTGTCCTGTGTGTCTGTCAGTGTGCTGTGTGTGTCTGTCAGTGTGCTGTGTGTGTCTGTCAGTGTCCTGTGTGTCTGTCAGTGTGCTGCGTGTGACTGTCAGTGTGCTGCGTGTGTCTGTCAGTGTGCTGTGTGTGTCTGTCAGTGTGCTGTGTGTGTCTGTCAGTGTGCTGTGTGTCTGTCAGTGTTCTGCGTGTGTCTGTCAGTGTGCTGTGTGTGTCTGTCAGTGTGCTGTGTGTGTCTGTCAGTGTGCTATGTGTCTGTCAGTGTGCTGCGTGTGTCTGTCAGTGTTCTGCGTGTGTCTGTCAGTGTGCTGTGTGTGTCTGTCAGTACGCTGTGTGTGTCTGTCAGTACGCTGTGTGTGTCTGTCAGTACGCTGTGTGTGTCTGTCAGTGTGCTGTGTGCCTGTCAGTGTGCTGTGTGTGTCTGTCAGTGTGCTGTGTGTCTGTAATGTGTTCTGTGTGCCTGTCAGTGTGCTGTGTGTGCCTGTCAGTGTGCTGTGTGTGCCTGTCAGTGTGCTGTGTGTGTCTGTCAGTGTGCTGTGTGTCTGTCAGTGTGCTGTGTGCCTGTCAGTGTGCTGTGTGTGTCTGTCAGTGTGCTGTGTGTCTGTCAGTGTGCTGTGTGCCTGTCAGTGTGCTGTGTGTGTCTGTCAGTGTGCTATGTGTGTCTGTCAGTACGCTGCGTGTGTCTGTCAGTGTGCTGTGTGTGTCTGTCAGTGTGCTGCGTGTGCCTGTCAGTGTGCTGCGTGTGTCTGTCAGTGTGCTGCGTGTGCCTGTCAGTGTGCTGCGTGTGTCTGTCAGTGTGCTGTGTGTGTCTGTCAGTGTGCTGCGTGTGCCTGTCAGTGTGCTGCGTGTGTCTGTCAGTGTGCTGTGTGCCTGTCAGTGTGCTGTCAGTGTGCTGTGTGTGACTGTCAGTGTGCTGCGTGTGTCTGTCAGTGTGCTGCGTGTTTGTCAGTGTGCTGCGTGTGTCTGTCAGTGTGCTGCGTGTTTGTCAGTGTGCTGCGTGTGTCTGTCAGTGTGCTGCGTGTTTGTCAGTGTGCTGCGTGTGTCTGTCAGTGTGCTGTGTGTGTCTGTCAGTGTGCTGCGTGTGCCTGTCAGTGTGCTGCGTGTGCCTGTCAGTGTGCTGCGTGTGTCTGTCAGTGTGCTGTGTGTGTCTGTCAGTGTGCTGCGTGTGTCTGTCAGTGTGCTGTGTGCCTGTCAGTGTGCTGTCAGTGTGCTGTGTGTGTCTGTCAGTGTGCTGTGTGCCTGTCAGTGTGCTGTCAGTGTGCTGTGTGTGTCTGTCAGTGTGCTGCGTGTGTCTGTCAGTGTGCTGTGTGTGTCTGTCAGTGTGCTGCGTGTGCCTGTCAGTGTGCTGCGTGTGTCTGTCAGTGTGCTGCGTGTGCCTGTCAGTGTGCTGCGTGTGTCTGTCAGTGTGCTGCGTGTGTCTGTCAGTGTGCTGTGTGCCTGTCAGTGTGCTGTGTGTGCCTGTCAGTGTGCTGTGTGTCTCTCAGTGTGTTGTGTGCCTGTCAGTGTGCTGTGTAACTGTCAGTGTGTTGTGTGCCTGTCAGTGTGCTGGGTGTGTCTGTCAGTGTGCTGGGTGTGTCTGTCAGTGTGCTGCGTGCCTGTCAGTGTGCTGTGTGTGTCTGTCAGTGTGCTGCGTGTCAGTCAGTGTGCTGTGTGTGTCTGTCAGTGTGCTGTGTGCCTGTCAGTGTGCTGTGTGTCTGTCAGTGTGCTGCGTGTGCCTGTCAGTGTGCTGTGTGTGTCTGTCAGTGTGCTGTGTGTCTGTCAGTGTGCTGTGTGTGTCTGTCAGTGTGCTGCGTGTGCCTGTCAGTGTGCTGCGTGTCAGTCAGTGTGCTGTGTGTGTCTGTCAGTGTGCTGTGTGCCTGTCAGTGTGCTGTGTGTCTGTCAGTGTGCTGTGTGTGTCTGTCAGTGTGCTGCGTGTCAGTCAGTGTGCTGTGTGTGTCTGTCAGTGTGCTGTGTGTCTGTCAGTGTGCTGCGTGTGCCTGTCAGTGTGCTGTGTGTGTCTGTCAGTGTGCTGTGTGTCTGTCAGTGTGCTGTGTGTGTCTGTCAGTGTGCTGCGTGTGCCTGTCAGTGTGCTGCGTGTCAGTCAGTGTGCTGTGTGTGTCTGTCAGTGTGCTGTGTGCCTGTCAGTGTGCTGTGTGTCTGTCAGTGTGCTGTGTGTGTCTGTCAGTGTGCTGCGTGTCAGTCAGTGTGCTGTGTGTGTCTGTCAGTGTGCTGTGTGCCTGTCAGTGTGCTGTGTGTCTGTCAGTGTGCTGCGTGTGCCTGTCAGTGTGCTGTGTGTGTCTGTCAGTGTGCTGTGTGTCTGTCAGTGTGCTGTGTGTGTCTGTCAGTGTGCTGCGTGTGCCTGTCAGTGTGCTGCGTGTCAGTCAGTGTGCTGTGTGTGTCTGTCAGTGTGCTGTGTGCCTGTCAGTGTGCTGTGTGCCTGTCAGTGTGCTGTGTGTGTCTGTCAGTGTTCTGTGTGCCTGTCAGTGTGCTGCGTGTGCCTGTCAGTGTGCTGTGTGTGTCTGTCAGTGTGCTATGTGTGCCTGTCAGTGTTCTGTGTGTGTCTGTCAGTGTGCTGTGTGCCTGTCAGTGTGCTGTGTGTGCCTGTCAGTGTGCTGTGTGCCTGTCAGTGTTCTGTGTGTGTCTGTCAGTGTGCTGTGTGCCTGTCAGTGTGCTATGTGTGCCTGTCAGTGTGCTGTGTGTGTCTGTCAGTGTGCCTGGTGTGCCTGTCAGTGTGCTGTGTGTGTCTGTCAGTGTGCTGTGTGCCTGTCAGTGTGCTGTGTGTGTCTGTCAGTGTGGTGTGTGTGCCTGTCAGTGTGGTGTGTGTGCCTGTCAGTGTGCTGCGTGTGCCTGTCAGTGTGCTGTGTGTGTCTGTCAGTGTGCTGTGTGTGTCTGTCAGTGTGCTGTGTGTGTCTGTCAGTGTGCTGTGTGTGTCTGTCAGTGTGCTGGGTGTGCCTCGGTGCAAGCAATTGAGGTAACACGGGATAACAATCTTTTTATTAGAGCATTTTTTAAATAGTTTCTGCCATTCTTTACACAGTTGTCTATAGTTATCTGTATTAAAAGAAGAAGTTACTGTGCAGTCTCCTGTACACCAGTGATTTTCCAACCACGTGTGTGTGTGGGGGGGGGGGGGGGAAGGTCCGGGGGGGCGGAGGTTATTGTAGTGTGTGTGTGTGTGTGGTTATTCTAATTTGTGTATTGTGGGGGGGGCATTGCAGTGGGGAATTGTATGTGTGTGGGGGGAAATTGTGTGCACGTGTGGCCAGGGGGTGGAGGGGAAATTAATGTGGAGGGGAGGATTGAGGGAGCAGGATTGTGTGGAGGGGGAGGTTACTGAGTGATAGCCGAGGAGGAGGGGGGGGGGAGTGTGTGAGAGGAAAAAGGGGGTAGTGAGGAGGGAGGTGTGAGGGGGAGAGAAATACATGAGGAGAGAGGAGGTGTAATAGAAGGGGGGGGGGGAGCTCGCAGGGCCGCCAACACGAATGGGGGGGGGGGGGGGAGAGGGGGAATCTACGGAATATGTTCACTCATAATAGGACCCTGGAGAAAGATTTGCCGGGCCTGCACATGTCTCGCTGCGCCGCTGGCTGGAGAATACTTTAATCGCAGTCATATGAGAAGAGCTCAGAACTTTCCTGGCACGGAGAAACAGTAACATGTCGGAATTCATAATCTCTTAAATATGGGCTAATAAGAGATAAACATTTGCTGCTAAAGATTACAGAAAACATCCAAAAGTAGAAAAGTTATCTGGTGGCAGAAAATATAGTTATCTTTACATTTCCTCTACAATGATATAATTTCAGGATGTTTTATACATGTACAATGATTACTTCTCACCTAGGGGACCAGGGACCTGCGAAAACTCGGTTCTCCATGGCACAAAGCCCCAAAGTCCAGTTACCCTAACGTAACATCACGTTATGACTAATGGTGCATCTTAAAGCTGCAGTTCAGTCAATATCCTGCATGTGTGTTTTTTTTAATAAATCAGTTCTGTAGTAAGAAAAAATACTTTTAGCATTTTCTGTTTTAAAAAAAACAACTTTGAAAGACCAATTTTCTTGTATTCTATTTTAACAGCCATTTGCTAAGGCACTGCCCCTTCATGTCCTGTCACAAGCCCTGGCACACCCCTTTGTCAGCCCAGCCCTCCCTCTAGCACATGTCAGTGCAGGAGTGCTCATGAATATTCATGAGCTTCCACTGAGAGACAGAAGCAGAAGAAAAACAGATCCCTTCACTAATTATGTCACTAGTTATGCCTATCAATACATGGAGAACGAATTGACCTGCAGCTATACAGTTCTTTAGGTAATTAGAGATTGCCCACATGAAACTATTGAAGTAAAAAAATAAATTAAAAAAAAAAAAGACTGAACTGCAGCTTTAAAAGGCCAATAACATTACGTTATCATGTTTTCACCCATAAAGAGCATAGCGTTACCGCTAATTAGCTGCACATGAAGTATTATTATAACGCTGCATAGCCACTAAACGCTGTTAAGGTTAACGCAGGGACTTAGAGTTACCTTACAGCGTTACCCGCATCCAGACCATGAAACATGGCTTTTCGCAGGTTCTGGATCGGTGTAACCCCTAAATTACCCATTATTTCAATAAGATAGCATTATTCCCAGTATTGTGGGTTTTTTTTTTCAATTCAGCTGGATAGGAGAAAATGCTAAAATGAGCTTAATGTCACATTATTAGAAGAAAACGCAGCGTTATGCTACAATAATGGGGCATAAAGTCTATGCTAATGAGATGTGATACAGCTGGTGCGTTTGCATAGTGTTAGCTTTGAGGATAACATGTTAAGTCCGGGAACATTTTATCCGTTCCTGCTTTAGGTAACATCAGGTTATAAACCATGATTTAACAGCTTTGTGGATCTGGTCCCATATGTACATAATGATGAATGTATGGTTTATTTAATAGAGTGACCACTAGACATATATGCTTGTATAATGTCATGAACGTTGAATTATTTTCCATGGCTCCGTGACCCTACACATGCTTTCATTTGGAACTAAATGACAGTTCTCTGAACAAATCAATATAGAATACAGGCATACCCCGGTTTAAAGCTGCAGTTCAGTCAATATCCTGCATGTGTGGTTTTTTTAATAAATCAGTTCTGTAGTAAGAAAAAATACTTTTAGCATTTTCTGTTTTTAAAAAGACCAATTTTCTTGTATTCTATTTTAACAGCCAATTACTAAGGCACTGCCCCTTCATGTCCTGTCACAAGCCCTGGCACACCCCTTAATTTCACTGATCAATACACGGAGAACGAATTGACCGGCAGCTATACAGTTCTTTAGGTAATTAGAGATTGCCCACATGAAACTATTGAATTAAAAAAATAAATTAAATAAATAAAAAAAAGACTGAATTGCAGCTTTAAGGACACTCACTTTAAGTACACTCGTGAGTAAGGACATATCGCCCAATAGGCAAACGGCAGCTCACGCATGCGCCTGTCAGCACGTCCTGAACAGCAATACCAGCTCCCTACCTGTACCGAAGCTGTGCGCAAGCGGGGAGACTATAGAGCTTGTTACACATGCGTTATTTACATCAGTTATGCACGTATATGACGATTACAGCACAGTACATGCATCGATAAGTGGGGAAAAGGTAGTGCTTCACTTTAAGTACATTTTCGATTTACATACATGCTCCGGTCCCATTGCGTACGTTAATGCGGGGTATGCCTGTATATATGCGTACGTTAATGCGGGGTATGCCTGTATACACTCAAAATGTGAAGAGCCTTGAGTCCCATTGAGAGACAAGCGCTATATAAATAAAATTATTATTATTATTATTATTAACTTAAGGATGGGGCACTTAACACCGACAGCACTGTTCATGAATTGGCCATTAGCTGCAGAAGAACGGAAAGTACTTTCTGAACACAGTGCTTCACCTACAATAAAACTGAGTTCTGGGGAATTAACACAACAATGATATATTATGGACAAAGGAAAGCAGCTCCGTACTCCATGCAAACATGCAGGTGGGATTCTTTTTATACATATAGGGAAGTGGGAAATGTGGCACCTGTAAATTGAAGATACAAATCTGTTACACATTTAGCGTATAATGAATAGTGGGAAGTAGCTTGCTGCCACGTGATCTCCATTGCAACCCCTCTGCATCCTAATCCTTGCCCTGTACAGCCCCACTGCCCTGCACCTGTTTCCTAACCTGGGGTGGGAGATGGGGGCATCAGTGCTGCTCGTTCCCCATTGGCTCCCAACCTGCAGCCATCCCTCACCTGGCGCCTCCCCACTGCACTCCCAGTTACCCGTTGCCTGCCGCTGATCCCCACTGCCCTACGCAGGCGGGAGCGAGGGAAGGCCCCAGGCCCGTCTGTGTGCTTCTGTGGGCATAGCTTCTTTGAGTTTTTCGGCGGTCTCTGCGCCTGCCTTTTCCTTGAGCTGGCGCCGGGATGTCTGTGGCAGTCCAGCTGGTCCCAGCTTCCTGAGCTTTGGTGAGCCCTTGGTTCTGGGTCCATCAGGCATCCCGCACTTCTGCTTCCTTTGTTTGGAGGTCTACAAAACAATCTGATTGGTTACACACCGGAATCCCCCTCTATCTATTCATTTGCAGGGTTTTGCACATTGCAAGAATTTTCTCTGGTATCAGTTTGTACTATTTTAATTTTACTGCTGTTTTAATTTTTGAATTGATTGCATTTATGAGAGATAAAACATCTCTACGTACCACTGTCACATTGTGAATGCAGGAAGTCGACACATACAGTGATTGTAAGAAACATGGGGGACAACATATTAAGGCCAGGTTTGCTATTTGAGGAATGTCGCGACACGGGGATGAGGCGCCATAAACTTTTCTGGCTCACAATTTGCATCACATGTAAAAACGCTTTCTTACGTTTGATGCGAGCAGAATATGGAACAATGCGTCAGAACAAACTTCTATTTGCTCTTTCTTTACCGTGTTAAATCCACCCATTAAATTACATTCCTACTGTCAACAACAGTAAAAGTCATTTACTGTGATACCTGACATAGGGGCTGATTCTATATGTGGCCAAGGGGCTGATCGGGCCAAAATTCCCCATTGGGACATATAGAATCAGCCCTATAGCCCCTATTAATTTCTAAGAATGAACCTAGAATAAGAATAAGCCCCCACTGATTTGTAAGACTCTGTGTACATCTCCAGCGGTCACCCCAATATGGGTAATGAGTTCTACCTCTGAGTATAGTCTTCCAATAAGAACAATGCAGGAAGGTAGATGCTTTTATCCACATTTTGAAAGAAATACAAGTTAAGTTGCAACTCTTGTGCACATCCCTAGACACACGGGGGAGGGGGGATGTTTACTAACCTTTAAAAAAGACATGCACATTCCCAAACAATGCTTCCTTCCCATGCTATATTTATGATTTAACAACATACACAGCCTACATCCCATTGCATTGCCTTTAGACCTACGGTTAGTAAATACCCCCCACAATGGGAAAGAAGTATTAAGGCAAATTTGGATCAGAATGGATGCAATTTGCGGCACGGTCCTTTGATCCTTTTGCATCGATGTAAGTCGTTGTGTAAGTCTGTGCATCGGCTGGGTATTTGGGCACGGTGAATAGGAGGAGTTAGGGAGAAGTTACATGCCGCACAGATTATAACGAGACGTACAAACTGTACATCACTTATTTTTGCATCAAACTAAATTCGCCAGGTCTGAAATAAAATCAACTTTTCTGCATCAATTTATGTAAAATGTAGGAAACATTTTCTTGCATTTGATGCAAATAGAAAATAAAACTTCTATCAATCTTTACATTGATTCCCCTCCCCCAATGTACTACAAAGTTCTGTAGTTACTCATCACTCCTTGCCCATGCTTGGGGCACGTCTTTAATAGTGTACAATATCATGGGTGTATTCGGAGTAATTACTAAGCATTTTCTTGGCTGCCCGCATGACAGGAAAACCCATGTTCTGGTAGGAGTGTTTGTCTGGCATACACTGTTTTGTAGGGTTGAATAACAATTACAAAGTAATTTATAGTTATAACACACAAAGCACATTCGTCTCGGCCAACTACATATTTCCATGTTCACGGGTTGCATTGTAAATAAACATTTTGTATAGATAGCAATGTGTGAACAGTGACAAGTGGCAGTGGGTGCTGCAACTGGATTGCTGTATGATTGCAGAGATGGGATATGTATTTTCTATGCTAGCGAAAGCCTAAGGAATTACAATGCAAACAGCGCACACAGACATGGTAACTAACGTGATGCTCGCAGATTACTGTCACCTTCACCACGCAATATTACAACTCCAATTATAAAGCCTATAACAACCATAACAATCATACAGTGAAGAGAAGGTCCCTCGGTAACCGGAGTACAATTTAAATGCTCGTTCTTTCCTCTATTTAAAATACAATATGCAAAGTAACAAAGCTCTAATAGTAAGGCTGACGTGTGTTATTATAAGCACACTAAGTGCCTTTGTGTTTGTTTTTACTGACAGTCTTGTTCTTAGAGACTGGGAATAAGGAACGTCAACTCCTAATCCGCCCTGTGTACAGGTGCCTGGGGATTTCTCCACCCCTGCCAGGGGGAGACGGATTCCCTTAGCACAGTGCTTCATAATGGGGATTGCTTGTGGTGCAATCTATGGAAAAACAAACTTAACATAGAAAATGAAAGCACTCAAACACATACCATATACTAAAGATTTATGTAAGTCATCAAATCATTTAATCACATGGGACTACTTCCAGTAGTCAAACCCCTAAATATTTACAAACTGTCATGCATCATAAAAAGGAACGGAAACAATCGCTGTAGGAAGCATGACATACATTTTAAAAGACTCTGTCAACTGAGGCAGTGTATGTGTGCTGACAGTGGGGAAGACACTAGGGCAAATTTAGGCTCAATCTTCTGCCACGTGGCACCTTCTGCCATGTGGCACCTTCTGGCATTGGACACCTTCTAGCACATGGGACCTTCTGCCACACAGCATCTTCTAGCACAGGGGAGCGCAAACTTTTTGTGCTGCGCCCCCCTATTTTCCCTGCTGCATCGCCCACGCCCCCCCCCCCCTCTCTACCTTAGAGCAGCGTCAAATGACGTTGCGGGGTCCTGTGACGTCATGTGACCCGCTGCGTCATTTGACGCGAGTTATGTCACGTCACATGACCCCGCAGCGTCTTATGACACAGCGGCTGAATCCGGGTAAGTAAAGTGCAACGGCCCGCACCCCCCCAGCAAAATCTCCCGCCCCCCAGTTTGCGCACTGTTGGTCTAGCACATAACATCTTC
The DNA here is from genome assembly GCF_040206685.1 of Ascaphus truei. NCBI lineage: Eukaryota > Metazoa > Chordata > Amphibia > Anura > Ascaphidae > Ascaphus > Ascaphus truei. Next base: position 39,588,078 of record NC_134499.1, read on the forward strand.
TGACATGACACCTTCTGGCACTGGAGGACACGTTACTGCCCATTCAATGCAATAGGCCGTGAGGTGTCTCCTAACGCCAGAAGCTGCCCGATGGCAGAAGTCTGCTTAGTAATTATGGGCCTATTTGCATTCATGTTGTTCACTGTTCTGAGAGAACATTATCTGCCCTGTGGGCTTGGATTAGAGGCTCTGGCTTTAGGTGCTGGGGCAGGTGTCCCCATTAGAAAGAGGTCAGCTAAATCTAGAATAACAAACATGGACATTGTCAAACAGAAGAGGTGGACAAGGCTGCGTCCCCGCTAGCGCTGAGCGGCCGGCGCTTGCCGCTTTTACTTACATATATCAATATATGCAAGTCCCCGCTCACGCGGTGCGCTCATGCTCCCCCATGCTTGGCTAAACAAAAAAATTAACTTTTGAGCACTCTCAACCGGCCCGCATCGCCCCCCCCCGCGCGCTTCCTGAATTGCCAGGACACCCGGCGCTCCTGCTTGGAGAGCTGGTGACCTCACCGCTCTCAAGCATGAGCGCGGTCAGCGCCAGCGGGGCCGCAGCCTAAGACACGTCAAAGTTAACAATATGTTTGTGACAAACATATAAAAACATAATTAAATCCCCAAATAATGGCATCAGCGATACAGAAACACTATAGATTGTATGATCTCAGACGTGGAGCCTATGAGGGCTCTTGGAGAATTATTTCTATTTTCAAATCTAACTTTCCCCTTTTCGTCCAATCTTGTTTGTCTTCCCCGTTTTACAAACATTTCTATAAAAAGTCTCATTACACAGACAAAAACATCTTTACCTCAAACACCCCTATCCATACACGAGAAGAGATCATCAGGCATAGGGTTGGCAGTCAAACAATTTCAGTTTTCTCTATGGCTGTAGAAAGAGACATTGTTAGTCAATAGGAGAATTGTTATTCCATCTACTTCAAGAGATTACCTGCCATCTGCTTCCAGCTAAGAAGTGGCAAGCGATAAAGCGTAACATGGTCAGGTGTCTTAATCAGTGCAGGATACTGGATACGAGATATCAGAGAAGAGTTGCCATCTGGTGTTAAGGGATGGCAGGCTTGAAATCTATACATTCAACATGGATTGCAGCAGCAACAGAAGAGCAAAATGGCAAGGATCACCCACAGAGGCTAAAGGCAAACTCTTAAAGCAGGGGTTCTCAGCTCCAGTCCTCAAGACACCCCCCCCCTCAACAGGTCAGGTTTTAAGGATATTCCAGCATCTGCACAGGTGGCTCAATCAGTGGCTCAATCAATGGCTCAGTCAAAGACTGAGCCAATGATTGAGCCACCTGTGCTGAAGCAGGGATATCTTGAAAACCTGACCTGTTGGGGGGGGGGGGGGGGTGTCTTGAGGACTGAGTTGAGAACCCCTGCATTAAAGGACTTTAAAGAAGGGGTACTGTTGTATTTCAAGCTAGATTAGGGATATAGTGCAATAGTAGCTGGAAGATGCATGCAAAGTTTATTCACAGGGGCTTTAATAGTTATATTATGCATTAGAAATTATAATCTCTTTATATCGGTACTGTCTCATTTTTTTATGGAATTTATGTCGAGTTAAAGTTAAAAACAATTCAATTAAAGAAAGCAAATGAAACGATGCAAATCCACGTGTTATTAAAATGCAAGCTCCATATATTGCCGATCAGAAAAACATTACAGAAATGTGACTTCTTTCTTATACTATTATCACAGGGGGGATTTAGAGACAAGAAAGAGAGAGAGAACAATAAAATAGTGCACAAAGGCATAAACGTGCCCGTTTCAAGACACTGTCATATGAATAAAGAGATATTTACATGTACATAAATATACAATGTCATGGAGACATGTAAGTATCTATGATAATTAATTTGTTTTCCTAGAATTGTTGCTTTTGGACTTGTACTGGGTATTTTATGCACATTTAAAATTCATTACCCACAAAATAAAGTTTTTTGAGATGGATACAAAAAGCAAAGTACTCTTCAAATATTCAGCACCTTTTCCCCGCTTAACTCACTAGAATTATTCATTTAGTTAAAGGTTGGCTTGCTGACATTCACTACATGGCCAGAGTCCCAGCTATCTGAGAGAGCTTCCAGTTCCCTACACTCCCATTCTCTCACTGCTATCTGCAGGGGAAGGACTCCTGACCGTTCCCAGAATCCCTCCTGACCGTTCCCAGAATCCCTCCTGACCGTTCCCAGAATCCCTCATGACCGTTCCCAGAATCCCTCATGACCGTTCCCAGAATCCCTCCTGACCGTTCCCAGAATCCCTCCTGACCGTTCCCAGAATCCCTCCTGACCGTTCCCAGAATCCCTCCTGACCGTTCCCAGAATCCCTCATGACCGTTCCCAGAATCCCTCCTGACCGTTCCCAGAATCCCAGTGACTCCTTTGGTCCCCGAACTTCTAGCCACGCTACTGTCTTATTACGTTCTTCCTACCAACCAATTTGATTGTAAGCTCTTCGGAGCAGGCACTCCTTTTCCTAAATGTTACATTAATGTCTGAAGCGCTGCTCCCCTTTATGTGTTATTTGTATTATTTGTTATTTATATGATTGTCGCGTGTACTACCGCTGTGAAGCGCTATGTACATTAATGGCGCTATATTAATAAACACATACATACGCTGCTCCCAATCTTTGGAAGTATAAAATGTCGCTACATCTGATTGCAAGAATATTTTAAAGAGCATAAAGCATCTCAGCTGCTAAAGAGCAGACGTGCCTAAAAAGAATTTTAGCAGCTGGTAATCAGGACAGGTTTTACAATTTTGCTGCCCATAGGCCGTGGCCCCTCCTCTTGGAGCGCTACTACGCGTTTCCATCTCAGGACACCATGTGACATCATATTGTCATGGCAACGTGTCGCCATGTGACGCCACGATGCTGCAGAAGGAGGTAACAGACCTTTACAGAGGCTCCACACTGTCCCCCGAATCAGTTTAATTGTTGTGGGGAAGAGAGCGGGGCCTCTGTAACCGCAGCACTGACCGCCCCGAAATGTGCGACCCTAGGCCTAGTAACGGGTAAATACTGGCCTGCTGGTAGTGGGTGAATGGTATGTGAATATACGTGGTTGCCGGGTCTCCCACTGGCACCAAATGTATTAAAGGACTTCATGGCAGGCGTTAAAGCACCAGGCATCAATATACAGTATGGGGCTGATAATATCTGATATAAATGCATTGGTGCAGTTGTGTGTCAGCTTGGAAACACTCCTTCCAAAAGTGCAGTTGTATATCAAATATGTAAGTCCCCTGGCGAAAGGTTTCACTACACTCTACTTTCCCTGGGACTAGGCTTTCAACTGCAGACTTATAATGTGATAGTGCCGATCGGGTGACTATACCATGGAAACTCCCATTCAAATCAATGTGAGTTTCTGTGTGATAGTGCCCTGATCAGCACTATTGCAGTTTAATTAACTTAGTCCCACATAGATAATAAACCTCAGTCATACAATGGCGTCTACTGATTTCAGAACGGCTGGCTTGTTTTTGTTGTAATTTTATTTATCACCCATTTAAAGTCTGAATACATGGCAGAGAGGGCCTCTCTCTCACGCAGGTGCGCGCAGACGTCAGAGAGGCCCGGCGCGGCACAATGTCAGTGAGGGAGGCTCGCAGCTGGGGAGAGCCTGGACTCCTGGGCCCGGGGCACATGTCCTGGCTTTCCCCCCCCTGTTGGCGGCTCTGTTACCAAGGCCTATAAAGGATAAGTATGTTTAGGAGGATGACAATTTCCTATAAGCAGATGTTACGGTTTTGCAGTTTGTTCCTTCGGCTTCTGACAATGAAGAGGTTTCTCGGTGGCTACCCTTCCCTATTGTATAAATTCACTTGTAAAATAATTAACATGTACAACTTGATAAATGTTCATGGGGAGAGTCACAGTGATACATTTTGTCCAGATAAATCCCATTTGCTGATATACAATACATAAGTCACATATCAAATATATCAAGCACCTGCTCTTTGCTTTAGCTGGCAGATGGCTCGCCAGAATTCTTTTGAGTCCCACAGTTGCCTCGGATTTCCTAATGGTGATCATATGCTAATTCATTATTAGATTTTATGCTCGTCTAGTGGTTTCATGGGCAGTCATCATTCTCCACTGCTGAGACATGATCTAAGGTCCTGTCAGTTCAGAGAGCCGTCACCAGCAGTCTGACAGCTGCCACCAAGAAATTCATTTTCTTCTTCACGAGTACAATGTCGTTCTCTTCCCAAATGCAGAATAATGTCTCAATTACTTACTCATATGATATACTGGTACCTTGAACTTTGCAGACACGTTAGAATATATATATATATATATATATATATATATATATATATATATATATATATATACAGTGGTTGACAAATCACCAAAAAATCTATTCGCCACACAAAAAAATCTACTCGCCACCTAGTACCAAACGTGTGCTGCTTGGGCCAATATTTACTCGCCCGGGGGTTAAATCTACTTGCCCGGGGCGAGCAAATGTATAGGTTTGTCGACCACTGTAATATATATATATATATATATATATATATATATATATATATATAAATGTAATCAAATTAATGAGATCAGTACTCATATAAATCTCATATTTAATTATTACAAATTGATAGATTGTTTCCAACGAACAAGCAAAAACATGACACAGATCGCACTCGTGAATACATAGCGATTTGTATCAAGATCTTATAGCGCAATAGTAATGAGACAACTGGTATAAATTGCGACTTAATACAGTACAGGGCTTGTAGTTGTGAATGTCACCAATGACTGGGTCTCTATAACAGTCAGCCCACAAGAACCCTACTGGTTATAATATCTAATTAAATATGGGATTATGTATGAGCACTGATCTCATTAATTTGGATGGATATCCTACTTTAAATTCACTTTATTTAGTACAGTAACCACTATTCTGAATCCTACTAAATAATGTAACCAGCAATTTCCCTTTTTCTGTGACTAAATATTGAAGTCAATAAGATATGTATAGGTACTAATCTCATTAAAGACTGCTTTGGTCTGAGCATACCCCCTCACACTTTGAAGTTATTTTATTCGTTTTTGCGACTATGTATATATGTGTCAATATTTAATATTTGATTTAGAATTAAAAATTAGTTTTATTTACATATCAATGGTTCTGGATGTGTTTAAATGAGGGCTGCACAAGGGATCTCCGAGCTTCTTCTCTTTGATGATAAGATATATACATGGATATTTTGCCCCGGTTTCTAATCGTTTCACCTCTGTGAAGTCATTATAGCCACGTGAATGTAACACAATTGCAGTAACTCTTCTACCTGCGTGCTCCGCCTTGGGAACGGTTTCTAAACACTTACCCTCAGGTAGGTCTCACCATACACATATGTATTGTACGTGTCATGATATGTGCTACACTTTCACACCCACATTCCCCAAAATAAGTAAACACCTCTAAAAATTAGAAAACACTAAGTGAAACTCGTAGAAACAATGTTGCATGAGTGAATGTGTTCATTGAAATAGTTGTTAGTAAGAGACATTGCAGCGATGAAGCTGCACTGCCGAGGCACAGCTCTCTGCAGGTACCTCGGAAAGTGCTGAGCTTGCCAAAATGCTGGGCGTGTGACAGAACTTCTGTATAAGACACAAAGCCTACGGGAAGATTACACTTATTAAAGAACTGGAGGCATTTTGAAACGATAACCGTCATTTACATATTTGTTTTTCTTTGAAATAGTTACATCAATCTCGGTGCTCTCCAAGCCCCCCCGGGCAAGTCTGCAATAGGAGGAGGGTGTTGCCTCAATTTTCACAGAATACACCAGCTATTTTGGCACCCTGGCTTCTCATCAGAGGTGATTAAGGGATGATTGACAGTGACGCCAGCATGTTGTTGAGTAAGAGCTTCTAGCAGAGAAACAAAAAATTCACATAGGAACAAGGAAATAACATTATCGTGGGCACACTCGTATTTGTAGAGTATGTAGAGGAAACACACTCAACACAGAATGGAAGGGTCTGCATATGGAGTCAAGGAAAAGTAGAAAAACATGTATATTTTATATATGTGTTCAAATTACAATAAACGTGTAAAAATACAACAATTACAAAAAAATCCTATTATCTGACAGAAAAGAATAATTTATAGGGACGACAGCTGAGAATTCTTGACGTTTTAGGTATATTAACCTGCACTCAACAGGAAAGGCTATACCCAAAATGTTAAGGAAGGCTCAGGTGTGTTGTACCTATACAATATTCTTTTTTGTTAGACTACATGTTTTTTTTCTTTTCTTAATTGTTGTATTTTTACACTGGTATAGTAATTTGAAGGGAAAATATATACTTTTCTGTAGATCCACTTCTATGCGGCTTTAGGAGTGTTTCTCCTACATATGGGTGCTACAAAGGAACAAGGTGACAACAAACACAAACATATGATTGCAAATGACAAAGTGTGTGCACAGAAAGTACCACTGCTTTTTATTTCCAAATCTAGACTTCCACTTCTCCTTATTTGTGCACATCTCTCTTCCTGTCTGTTTAAAGAACATATAGAAAATTATTTGTTTTTTTTAAACTGGTTAAATATCTCTTGAAATCTGGACCAGCATCATTACTTTTTAACAACACTTGACTTCTTGATGTATCATCTGTACCAGGAGCTCTCAACTCCAGTCCTTGAGACCCCTCAACAGATCAGGTTTTTGGGATATCCCAGCTTCAGCACAGGAGGTTCCATCAGAGGCTCAGTTGAAGACTCAGCTTTTGATTGAGCTACCTGTGCTAATGCAGGGACCGATTAAGCCACCTGTGCTGAAGCAGGGATATCCTGAAAACCTGATCTGTTGGGGGGAGGACTTGAGGACAGAAGTTGAGCCCCCCTGATCTGTACCATACATTCAAAAGACATCAGTAGTGCGATGGGATTGAATTCCAATGCCAGCTACATGTAATCTTGTACCAGTTATTTTATCTCACTTTTGAGATAATAAACATTTGATAAATAAATAAATAAATATAAATTTACAAATATCTATAAAACAAAAAAGGAAAGCGCATGCCCCATAGCTCAAATCCAAAAAATAAAAGCTTATTGTAACAAGATAAGAAATGGCAACTCACAAAAGTCGCTAAATAGTAAGCGTTAGAGAACTGTAGCAAGGGCCAAGGATGTATGATGATTTAGCCACACTCACGACCGGGACCTGGGCATCGCGGACAAACAGATGGTGGAGTTCCACTTCCAGGTGCGCCTCAGTTAGACGTCGCGTCCATCCTCCTCCGGAAGAGATGTTACCGCTCTCAGCTCCGTGTAAAAGATGTCGCCTCACATGAAGTCCTCAAACCAGAAGGAAAGCCCTACGCGTTTCATTGCATCAGAATTTTGCGACTTCATCAGGGGTACGTCACTGTGGGACTGATAACCCTATTTTCTATATATGGAAAGCGTAGTCCACAGCACATCAGGTTAAAAAGAATAAAAATATATCTAATGAATGCATCAAAGCAGGTACAAAAATTAACAGGCTGTTTTTATCTTGTTACAATAAACTTTTATTTTTATTTATTTGCGCTATGGAGCATGCGCTTTCCTTTTTTGTTTTATAGATTCGTGAAGGAGGGAGTTGTTCCTGTGGAAAGCTGCTCTGAGACTCCGCGTTTTTATAAATATATATTTGTACTTTTTTCTTGGCATACTTTTTACTTTTTTTATTTTATCATTCCTTTTGTTCATTCCCTCCCCTCCCCACCCCTACTTTGTTTGCATTGTATGGTGTTTGTTATGTTTTGTTGTTGTTTTTGTGTTATTTGTTGTTTGTCACCTGTTCCCTCTCCTGTCCATTATTGCATGGTTGGTTCATGCTATTTAGTTAGTATTGCAAATTGTTATAATAGTGTTGGTCTGTGCTGATCTATTTTTACCATCATATAGCCAATAAGTGGTTTAATTTTCCATACTCACAAGCCTAGCACAATATCAGGTTACACATGGTATCATCTCCTTGCAGTAAGGCGCTGTCATTTGTCTTTGTTTTTTTTTTCTGTTTACAAATATCTATATAAAGAAAAGTGGAACCGCTCAGCCAGCCTACACCTATATAGTAATACAGTAATAATGAATAAGCTGCGAATTAAAAGGATAGCCGTGTTCCACCGATGAATCACACCAGGGTCAGGGCGCGGCACTTTGCGCTGTTATAGTATCACTGGGCCGGAGGGATCTGCAAAGAAAACATAAATCCCTCCAACCACGAGGTAGATGCGCAAAGCTCCGTTAAATCTGGACTACAGACGTGACGTTACCCATATAGGTCACGTGCGTTAGTTTCCCTGGGTTTAACGGGTATCCACAAATCTAAATATATGCGAAACCAACGGCAGTTCGAGATCTCATTAGCATAAGATTAACGCCATGTGGAGTTGGCGCTGCCTTTATTGGCTTCAAATAACATGGCGTTGAGCCCGTCTCACCCAAGGGGGCGTTACTTCCATCAGGTCCCTGAATAAGTGTTTCTTTATACAGGGAAAGGGAAGACAGGAGAGGAAAAGAACCCGGTAAATAACAATACGATAGTTAAATCACACCTACCTGTGGTCTCACACTTACCCACACCCTGTAACAGACCTACATCAGGGTGTGGGCGGGAATAACGCCACCTTTAGCGCTGACCTGACTAACGTTACCGTGAATCCCTGCGGTAACTGTAAGGAAGCTCTGGGGATCGGCGCTGTTACAGGTAACGCCTCCTTTGCATATCATTAGCAAGGGTTCGTTACGGCGGAAAACAGCACTTAACGCATCGTTACTGAGCTTTGAAGATCCCCGTTAGCACTTAACGAGATGTGAACTCAAGCTAGCGATATCGGTAAGTATTTAATGGACGTCTGAGGATCTACCCTACAGAGAGTCCCCTTCGGCACCCTCGGGCCTTTCCTAAAGCGTAGCTTTTATTTACACTTTAAAACGCTACATAGAAATGACAAACGGAAATACCGAACACAATTAAAAGGCAGAAGGAAGGTCAGGCAGTGACTAGTAAGCAGCCCAGTAAGGGAATGAGTATCTTGTAAAGGCATGTTAGTGCGACTGCACTGTTAGGAGAACGGTCAGTGGGTTCAAGAGAGAGATAGTTTGGAGTGATAACTATTAATTAAAATACATTTTATGAACAGGTAGCTTAGTACAAATATACCTGGGCAGGTTATGCTATCCTCTCTATCAGGGCATTTCAGCTCTCCGCTTCTGTCCGTCTATCGCGGTATGTTACTTGTTGCAGTGACAAACAGTATATATACACAGTGCCCGTCACTTTGTTTCTGAGTAAGTCACTCATAATAACCTAATGAAATGATATACCATGCACACCTCGCTCTCAGTGCTGGCCATGCACACCTCGCTCTCAGTGCTGGCCATGCACACCTCGCTCTCAGTGCTGACCATGCACACCTCGCTCTCAGTGCTGGCCATGCACACCTCGCTCAGTGCTGGCCATGCACACCTCGCTCTCAGTGCTGGCCATGCACACCTCGCTCAGTGCTGACCATGCACACCTCGCTCTCAGTGCTGGCCATGCACACCTCGCTCTCAGTGCTGACCATGCACACCTTGCTCTCAGCGCTGGCCATGCACACCTCGCTCTCAGCGCTGGCCATGCACACCTCGCTCTCAGTGCTGGCCATGCACACCTCGCTCTCAGTGCTGACCATGCACACCTCGCTCTCAGCGCTGGCCATGCACACCTCGCTCTCAGCGCTGGCCATGCACACCTCGCTCTCAGCGCTGGCCATGCACACCTCGCTCTCAGCGCTGGCCATGCACACCTCGCTCTCAGCGCTGCCCATGCACACCTCGCTCTCAGTGCTGGCCATGCACACCTCGCTCTCAGTGCTGGCCATGCACACCTCGCTCTCAGTGCTGGCCATGCACACCTCGCTCTCAGTGCTGGCTATGCACACCTCGCTCTCAGTGCTGACCATGCACACCTCGCTCTCAGTGCTGGCCATGCACACCTCGCTCTCAGTGCTGGCCATGCACACCTCGCTCTCAGTGCTGGCCATGCACACCTCGCTCTCAGTGCTGGCTATGCACACCTCGCTCTCAGTGCTGGCCATGCACACCTCGCTCTCAGTGCTGGCCATGCACACCTCGCTCAGTGCTGGCCATACACACCTCGCTCTCAGTGCTGGCCATGCACACCTCGCTCTCAGTGTTGGCCATGCACACCTCGCTCTCAGTGCTGGCCATGCACACCTCGCTCTCAGTGCTGGCCATGCACACCTCGCTCTCAGTGCTGGCCATGCACACCTCGCTCTCAGTGCTGGCCATGCACACCTCGCTCTCAGTGGTGACCATACTCTAGAGCAGGCGTGCTCATCTCTAGTCCTCAAGCCTCCCCCAGCAGGTCAGGTTTTCACGATCTCTCAGCTTCAACACTGGTGGCTCAATCAGTCCCTGCTTCAGCATAATGAAGGAAAAATTAGGAGATGCGGCGCACCACCACAAATTATGAGAGAGGGTGAGTTCCATAAAAATATATATTTATTTGGTCATATGCAAAACATGGAGATACCAAAAGACCCACCTACGCATTTCACGCCAAGGCGCTTTATGAAGGGGTTTAGCATAGGCGGATCAATCAGTCCCTGCTTCAGCAGAGATGGTTTAATCAGAGGCTCAGTCAAAGACTGAGTCTCTGATTGAGCCACCTGTGCTGAAGCTGGGATATCCTGAAAACCTGACCAGTTGGAGGGTCTTGAGGACTGGAGTTGAGCCCCCATGCACAGGTGTTGGCTGTATCATTATACTGTGCTCCAGGCTGACATTCTGAACCCCAACAAGTGCCTCATCTCAGTAAGCTGTCACACTAATAGGCCTGTATAAAATACAGGGTTGGACTCCGCACATATTCCTTCCCTTACTGGGCTGCTTACTAGTCACTGCCTGACCTTTCTTCCTTCCTCTTTTCAATTGTGTTCTGTATTTCTGTTTGTCATTAATTTGTAGCGTTTTAAAGTGTAAATAAAAGCTACGTTTTATGACACCCTGAGGGTGTGCTCCGAAGTAGACTCTCTTCGTTGTACGGATTTATGTTTTCTTTACAGAACCCTCCATCCCAGTATATAATACTATAACCAGTTCATAGTGCTGCACCCCTCCCTGATGTGATTCATCAGTGGGACACGGCTATCCCTTGTATTTGCAGTGTATTCATTATTACAGTATTACTTGTGTTGGTGTAGGCTGGCTGAGCAATTTCACTTCTCTTTGTATAGATTGTTCACCTTTTGGTGTAGGGATTCTGCAGCCGTTTTCTGGAACCTGCCCTAGTCACCTATAGCCGTTACACCGATGGCTGGTTTTCTATCTAGCAAATGGGACACCAATCTCTGGCAGGATGAAGCCTGGAGTGTTTTTTCCACGGAGAATATGTACACAACAGATACTGACTCTAATAACTTAGCAGAGTATTTTCGTAATGTTTTAAAACTCTTTAAGTTACAAACACAAAAATGGAGGGAGGATTGAAGTCTCCAAAATTATATAAAAAATTATATAATCATGAGAGAACTAAAAATTAACATCACACCTGCATATCATATAACATCTACTGAGTTCATACATGATGGGAATCAGGTCTCTCAAGCTGTTCCAAAGAACTAATGTTATTGATTGAGTCACAAAAGAAACGTTTAGAGGAAATTAACCATGATCTAGATGTCCAATTGAAAGATTTGGAGCTGTTTTGGAGACATTGAGAAATGTAAAAATTAATGAAAAGAAAGAAAACATTGCAACTTCAGGCATAACCGTAATGACTATAGAGAAGACAGAGACGATAAGGTCCACAGAGTTACAGGACTACTCCTAAATCTAAATAGACCTCATCTTCTGAAGATGAGTTATCTGAGCATGAAGCCCCACAAACAGTATCTCATAGACCAGGCTTCCTTAAACAGCAACAATCCAATACATCCCAACTCATGACCAATGTGGATAGTTTATTTCAGACAGACACTCAAGAAGGACACGTAGAGCTCAAATGAAGACTGAGGGACAGAGGGTTCTTAGGTTATCAAAAAGATATAGATGAGCCATTGGATGACCTTCAAATCTTCAATTTATCTACACTATCATTGATTTGAGTCCAGACCATATTTCAGTGATAAAAAAGGGCCTTTCATTTTAACCCACATCAGATTTCAATTAATTTGAATGGGTCAAGGATCTCAATGTGTTTGCCTGCAAACTACTCTTGCACAAATGTCACACCAAAAGGTCCAGACATTACCTAGGATAAGAGCGACTGCGATAAGCTTATCCTGCTGATGATTGCATTATTAGAAGACAATGACAACAGTGATCTATTGAAGAAAGGTCCTTTCACAGACCTTAAACACAAAATCCAATTTATACAACTAATGTCTCGCTGTCCTCAGGTGTAACTATTCAAACATGAGGTCACCTCCGATCTTGAGAACCTTAGGCCTGGGACCCGCTGCGCCCCACCAGCAGGGGAATCCTCCCGAGCCGGTCCCAGTCCCCCCTCACGGCACAGCTCCCTACACGCTGTGACGCGTCAGCCGCTAGGGGATTCAAGAGAATTGTAATCCCTAGCGTCGACGCGTCACGTGGTGTGGCTGTGAGCCAATGAGGAGGGGAGGCTTCGGGAGGAGGGGAGGCTTCGGGGAGCGGGGAGGAGAGTGTGGAGGGAAAGCAGTGTGTGTGTGTGTGTGTTGATTCCGAAGGGCTCAAACAGAAGATCATGAGCTTGGATGTCAGGACGGGGTAGCGGGTCACTCCGCTTAAACCACGCCCCCTCCCTCCCACTCCAGCCCCGGCTCCCGCTCCCTACAGACCGCATATCGCGGTCTGTGTATGTCAGCGCCCTGCCTGTCTTAAGTGCGGGCGCGCTGACTGAGGGAGCGGGGCCTTAGCCTTATACCCACAGCATCAAAGTCATCTGGAAAAGAAAGTACAAAAATAAATTACATCCCCCTGTGAAATCAGGGTAAAACCATCAGATAAAGGTGGTAATATCCCGATTTTGAATACCAATCACTACTGTATATGAAGGAAAATAAGCAAATACTTAACAATAGACATGGTTATGAGATTTTCCAAAAAGACCCAACAGTTAGTTTCAAAAAGAAATTGTGTGTCATTCTACAAAAAGGTTTAGACTTAGAACTAATAAGCAAAACGGAATATGAATTTGTGGCAGCTCGGACATCCACACTGGTGACTTTTTACAGTCTGCCAAAAACTAATCAAATTCACCAGAAACCACCAGGCAACCCATTAGTGTCCGGCAACTACAGTCTAACCGAAAATAGCAGCATCTAAATAGATGGAATACTACACCCATTTGTGACAACACTTCCATTTTACGTCAGGGATACCAAAGATAGACTCCTGAAATTAAATGGGATTATGACAAATGCAGACACACACCTAGCAAGTCTCGATGTGGATGGGCTTTATTCCAGCGTCATTCACTCGAATGTTTTAGAACGGTGTCAGTATGTTCTGTCTGTGTGACTGGAGATATGCTGCTCATAATAAATTCATGTTGGATTTACTGAATAATATCTTAACGCTCAATTACTTTGTTTTGGTTGGAAGATGTTACCACCACACCCAACGGACTGCTATGGGTACAGCCTGTGCACCTACGTACCTCAACCTGTACCTGGGCTGGTTGGAAGAAAAATAGGTTTTCTACCCTGAGTGTCTGTGCACTGAGCTTATAGACCAATGCTCAGGTACATAGACAACATACTGTTAATATAGAAATGGTACTAAAACGTAAAGAAACGTGATGGAACACACCTCAATCAGAAACAATGTAAATGGCACCACTGAAACCGCAGTATATAGGAAGACTACGGCAATCAATAGCCAGCGATCAGCACGTAGTCAGCATCCCAAATGTTTCATATTTGGTATTCTAACATGACAGTACTGGAGAAATTGCTGCACTCTCGGGGAATTTAAGGTACAAGAGAAAAAGGAAGAATGGTGGAGCACTACAACAAATATCCATAGAAAAATAAACAAACAGGAGAGTGCGTTTCCCATAAAAAAATATTATTTAATGGTCATGAGGACAAGAAAAGGGCAAAAACGTTTACGCTTCTGAGAGCGTTTTGTCAAGGTATACACAACAAACTTTATTGACATATATATATAGAGACATTTTAAAATGAATGACCAATGAACATAACACAAAAGCAACACACTCTCTCTAATTACTAATGATCTCCTGATGTGCGAGAGACCAAACTAAGTGTGCGGGCTCAGCAACCGATAGTCCCACCCCTAGCAACCAATCCGGAGTCCAAACAGGTCCATCAACAGCTCAGGCTAAGCGCTTGCGCAGTGTCTGACTGTGAATAGATCTGTTGGGATAATGGAGGCTACTTACAGGGCGGGAGACCGGCGGCAACAGCACGCATTGCGTTGCACAACACCAGCAAAACGCGCACGCGCACGCCAGCCCCACAAGCCCTTTAATGAGGTTTTGGTATCATCTCGGGTGAGTTATATGCTTATGACTCCTGGTGTTAATGTGTGTCAATTTCTCACTATCTGGTGAGTTCACTATCCAGGAGTCTACACCCAATACCTGTTGTCTTCAATCGAGTATTTATCCTGGGGATCCTTCTACAAGTATTCTTTATTCATTCAATTATATTTTCTGTTATCGATCTTTAGCACCACGCATTTACATTCTGAATTTAAGGTACCGGCTAAGGGTCTCAAGGAATAATTCCTCAACCGAGGGTACACATTGAAGAGCCTAACGAGATCTTTTAACCGAGTCCTTGTCAGTGATAGAGATTGACTACTTACAGGTAATACTAAAGCACAATCGTCGACCCAAATTTATTGCATAGATACTTACTGTACAATAAAAGATTGTTTCGAGTTAAAGGCATTTACTCCAAGTACTAGCACCTGCTAACATTGGGTGATGATTTGAGAAAAGTTTTTAATGCGACACCTACTATCACAAGCAGGAGATCTGGAAATCTCTGAGACGTACTTGTACAGTCACTTTACACGTCAACCATCACCCTGGGGGGGGGGGGGGGAGTTCTGTCACCATTACAAGGCAGGTACAGGTGCAATGATTGCAAGGCCTGCAAATATTGCTACCCACCAAAGAATGTAACAATTTTTATTAAATCTAAGACCTTTCAAATAAGGCATTTTATTAATTGCAAGACCTCCAATTAGATCTATTTATTAACTCCTAAACAAGGAGTCTGAATCAATCTATAAATTAAAGTCGTTTAACCCCCAAGGGCTAAATGAATGTTTTACATTTACCCCATTCCTATAACACCTCTTTATTAGGCGGATACAGTTTATTGAGGCTAGCAGCAACCAAGTACCAGTATATACATTATCACTTGGTACGCTCATTAATTATCACTGTAAGATCTATGCAACTTTGAGGAGTATGAGTGTGTTCTGGCCTCTCATACAAATCATGATGGTTTGTACAGACACTCAAAAAGAGGAATTAATTAAGACTTTACCAGCTGAAATTGGTACAATAAAGCATTGACACTGATTTATGGAATGAAAGTGTTGATACAGATGAATATTATTTATTAAATTACTTTATCCGCAATTTTCATATTTTAATAATCACTTCTTATTTTGGAAAAACCCTTACTGACCTTTAAGTTATAAATAATTATGACAATAAAAGTCTTTGATTTGACAGAGCTCCTACTAACTACATTATACCGTAGCAAGTTGTGTTAATGTATCTGTTCTCTTGGTTTCTATGACAATGGTGCAGTATTTATAACCTACGCGGTTCACTCGGCTACGGAGCTTCGTCAGGGGAGACGAACCAGGAGACTCCTAACCGCGTAGGGCGTGATAACCTCATAGTAGGAAGTTGAGGTTAGGCAGTGACTACGCCGTTTTCAGATCTGCGAGAGTCCCCCAAGTGATAATGGAATAAAAGATGCTCTTCAGACATCCCAATTCTAGACACAATTTCTTCTCATCTATTTGGGAAACCAGCTCTTTTCCCATGAGAACCTAAAAACATTAATACACCATTACTGTTGAGATTGAAATGTAAGCAAGTTATTGCATTGTACACACAATTACCTTTTGGGGAATAATTACATTGATGTCTTCTAATGATATATACAGATCAGATCAATAGGAAACTAAAATGGGACCTTACAATGCAATTGCATTTAATTGTTTCCCTTAATTCCTTTTTTTTTTTTTAAATATTTTCCTATTTTTATTAAATGCTATATTGTTTAGCTTTACTCATATCTCAGTGTATTCTAATAGTTACATGAAAAATGCAACATACAAAAATACAAACACTGCTAATACAGAGAACACACAATCAGTTCAGAAGTATGTCAATAAAAAATAATTGTTTGCTTTAAGTGCTTACCACTTACATACAAGATATCCTTTCTAAAGAGTTTAGAAGAGAGTTGTGCTTGAAAGGAGATTTATCAAAGTTTTTGTTTTTGCTCTGGTACAATAATTGTCACCAAACCTACTAATATAATGTATCATTATTTTACCATACAGAAAAAAATGTTGCAAAAAAACCAGTGTAAAGATAAAATTGACTTAACCCTCTGAGTGCCGGAATACCAGATCTCAACCACGTGATCGCTTGAAGTGGCGATCACAAGGTCACAGGCTAGGTCACTTTGTCGTGAACGAAAGTGGGGGGTTCTTCAACTCCCTTTCGATCGACCAGTGAAGGTGATGTTACCCTAGGAACCTTGAATATACAGCAGGGGCCAAACTCCAGCCCTCAAGGCCCACTAACAGGCCAGGTTTTATGGATATCCCTGCTTTAGTACAGGTGGCACAATCAGTGGCTCAAGACTGAGCTGCTGATTGAGCCACCTGTGCTGAAGCAGGGATTGATTGAGCCACCTGTACTGAAGCAGGGATATCCTGAAAACCGAACCCTGGGTTCTTGAGAGCTGGAGTTTGGCCACCCCTGAAATATAGCATGATGGTCATGGTACGTGATAACACATGGCACACTCAAATGGTATCACTGCAATAAAAGGGAGAAACGTTAAAATAGTGTGCTCATATTGCTGAACATTTCCTGATTCCATTTCCCTGTTTTGGACAGCGTTTCATTATTATGATTAGGCGAGTACCATCTTAAATACATATTCCACTCTAGAGATTTGAAAATACATGGATTTTAATTAATTACAATCTACAGCAACTTTTCCTCGAGAATCCTGTGATTCATATTGTAATAAATGGAAATATTTCAACGTAACATGGTAAATGACATTTTTTCATAACTGCATTATTAACCTACATTAGATTTAATTAAGCTTCCTTAGCAAAACCATTGTCCTTACAAGAAAAGTACTGAAGCATAATGAACTAGTGTTGATGAAAATATTAACTAATAAATGATTTGGCTACTGTATTCCTCTAAATAATAATAATAATACAGACCAACTACAGAACAGATTGGAAAACACACTGATTTGAAATAATGACAAAATATGGCATATCTTTGAGTTTACTGCATATTTGTATATTAATAGGTGGCAATAATTGAGGTTAAGACTGATTACATGGAACATTTGATTTGAGAGTGATTAACTATGATTACGTTATATAAAAATCCTTCTACACCACATAGACTAGGGAGGCCAATTTCAGTTCTCAAGCACAGGTGCCTCAACCAGTGATTGACTGAGCCACAGATTGAGCCACCTGTGCTGAAGCAGGGATATCCTTAATACCTGGTCTGTTGATGGCCCTTGAGGATTGAAAGTTGGCCACGCCTGACATAGACATTTCCTGG
The DNA here is from genome assembly GCF_040206685.1 of Ascaphus truei. Lineage (NCBI taxonomy): Eukaryota > Metazoa > Chordata > Amphibia > Anura > Ascaphidae > Ascaphus > Ascaphus truei. The sequence continues at coordinate 39,605,931 of NC_134499.1, forward strand.
AACAGCCTCTCAGCCCAAGTGGGGAAGGTCAAAATATCAAGTCTCAAGGGCATCATAAATAATCTGCAGAATGCAGAGATGTGGGGCAGAGGGAATGGGCAGACCAGGTGGTCAGCTGACTTCTGTCACTTCAGGTCCTGTGTTTTGGGATCACTATTTTTAGGGTTGTGAGACAGTAGGTTTTGAATCTCACGTGAGGATTTTCACATGTTGAAGCCACAAATGCCGCTTGCTAAGCAACTTACTGCAGTATCAAGTCTCACTCCTACCGAAAAGGGAACACGGTGCATTAGACGAGGGGTGCGCCAACTGGGGGGCGCACCCTGTTTCTGGGGGGCAGGGGGGTCAGCACTTACAAATGCCAGTGCTCTTCCACGCAACATTTAAATTAAATGCCGGGGCAGCACGCAAGTCCTCTGCAAGTCCCTTACCTTGTCTCAGGCCACTTCCTTCGACGTGTTGCCATGGTAGCACGGCATCAAATGATGCAGCGGGGTGACATGGCATTGCGTTGTCATGGCAACACGACATCACATTACATCGTGATGTCAGAAAACGCCAGAAAAAAGGTGAGGGGGTAGTGCGAGCGGGGGTGCGGGGAGAGCAGACAGGGGGGTGCAGACAGGGGGGCGCAGACAAAAAAAAGTTTGCGCACCGCTGCATTAGATAATAATGCTGAATATTTTCATACACTTCCAGCATTCACAGCTCCTTACACTTAGAAAAAGAGGGGTGCCACCCCCCCCCCCAGAAGTGTCTCAGAAACACACAGAAATGCAAATAATCGACCAATATTCTGTATCCTATATTTATTTATTTATTCCTAGCGCTGATATCATATAGATTGGGCACCAAACAAGTGTGATAACTTTAAATAAACTTAAATGGCTATTCCATCTTATTTCACAATCACATTGATTCAAAACAGTGTACAAGCATACACCTGCGCAGTGATTTATCTTAAAAAAAGATGGAGACCTCTGTAATTTCCAAAGCATATGCCCAAGAAAACCTTGCGCGAGTTATATGTTGGTCCATTAACCCTTTGAGTGCCAAAGGGGCATGGCACCGCCTGTTCGGCACATCGTAATTACAGGAGCGCTTCTTGCAGCGATAGCGGCGTCACTGATGACGTAAGAGTCCTCCTCTTCTGTTCCTCAGCCGGCCATAGTGCGTTTAGCGTTCCACAGGCGTGCAGAACGCGATCTTCCCCCTAGACAACGGGGCAGAAAGCAGATAACGTAGCCATGGAGGGCGAGACCCCATGGTGTGGTGGCTATTTCATGGGGAGCTGAAAGGTATCATAACTTACAAAGTATCTTAATCTTACAAAAAGGGAGCGAAGATAAAAAGCGACCAAATGTCCTGGTTTCCAAAGGTCTCTTAACAGAATTAGAACAAATAAAACAGTAATAGCTGTAGACAGAATAAATCAGAGTTCTAAAGTAGCCAAATACCCCTTTTCCAATATATTGCTGGATCACATAAAAATGTCTGGTTAAGTGTCAACAATTTGATCGTTTTCAGCGACGAGTGATGGTAGAGAATAGAAGCACACTGTGCATTAAAAGGTGACATTTAAAAAAATGTTTTTGCTCGGCAGAGGAATTCCCCATTGAAATAGCCCAAACTGTGCCGTATCCCCCACCTGAAACGTTCATTGTGGGTGTTGTCTGCCCATGCTGTTTCCCAAATGGAGAGTACTAGCAATCCGTTGAAGTTCCTTTCTTGGTACTTGGAGGGTGTTAGATGGTATTGAGGGCGGGGTCAAAGCTGCAATTATTGGACGTGCCCCTGATAACAGTTTTTGTTTTATGGTTCTTACTCAATAGGTAGTGTATGGTACCAGTGGCGTAACTACAGCGTAAGCGGCACCTGGACATTGCACTTACCTGCCGGCCTTCGTCCCGCTACGTTGTGGCGTTATGCCATCGCTGCTCTTACAGAGACCCCGCCCTTCCCCCGGGCAATCAATTTCATTGCTGTGGGGAGGAGCCCAGGGGCCTCTGTAACTGTTGGGGGGTCATCACGAGTCCCGACTCCCTTCGGGCCCCTTCTGAACTGGGGCCCCCGGGACATGCCGGGGGCATCTTTATGGCCCTGTACGTGCCGGGGGCATCTTTATGGCCCTGTACGTGCCGGGGGCATCTTTACGGCCCTGTATGGTATAGAGTATAAACAGAAGATATTTAGCCGGAGGACTGCAAATTAATTCATCAATTCTACTTTTTTCTAATCCCTTTTTATGTTAAATGGCTTCTCTGTCTCATTTAATAAGCCCATTGAATCAAAACCAGTAATTCTCATGAATTGTCTATACCTAAAATAAACCCTTTCATTGCCAGGGGGAGGAGCCACAAGTTGCTGGTACCTGTGGCAGTGACATGGTTAGATAAAGCTCCCTGACACATTGTATCTGTGGAGTGATTCATCTTACAGGGAGATAACCACACTTCTGCAGTCTCCAACGCTCATGCACAAGGAAACCTTAGAGGATTGATATGTGGGTCCATTAAAAGGTGTCATAACCCACAAATTATCTTAAAAGAGAGTGAAGCGACAGCTGCCAAGTGACCTCGGTAACAGGGCGGTCCTGGCTCGCAAAGGTCTGTGCAGAACCTCAAATAGAACAATAGCTGGAGATAATTACTCATGGTTGTAAAGCCGCCTAACTCAGTCATCTCCAGTATATTGCTGGCTCACATAAATATGTCTGCTTGAGCCTTTTGGTAATTTGATATCGTTAAATGGAGATTGACTGTAGAGAAAATAAACATACGGAGCACTGTAAGGTAACAAACATGTCCACGAAAAGCAGAGTATCCGTGATTCTCCATTAAAGGGGCAATCCCTCCTCGGATGAAAGTGAACTCATTCCACTGACATGTATTGTATTGTATGTCTTTATTTATATAGCGCCATTAATGTACATAGCGCTTCACAGTAGTAATACATGGGGTAATCAAATAAATAACAGATAATATAAATAACAGATCATGGGAATAAGTGCTTTAGACATAAAAGTAACATTAAGGAAGAGGAGTCCCTGCCCCGAGGAGCTTACAGTCTAACATGTAACATGTGGGGTCACATCTGGGTGCTTGCTGTCTCTTTTTTTGTGGCAATTTTGGCGCTATATAAATAAAGACATACAGTACAATACAATACATAGCTGTGGCGGACGCCTCCTTGCTGCCGCCCTCCTCCTTTCGAATCACAACATCAAATGACACTGCGGACGTCACCAATGTGATGTCACACAGCGTCTCATTGCCATGGCAACCTGGCGTCGTGGTGTGAAATGACATCATGATGTTGCATTACCATGGTAACACAACGCCGTGCGACGTCACATTGGCTAGCTAAGTGCCATGGGACTGCTCTCTTGTGTGATGTCACTGTGTGATCAGCAAGTGTTTGCAGGCCCGTATTTACGCATAAACCTATTACTGTAGGTCTGGGCCTGAGATGAAAAAGTCAGGGGGGGGATGGTGCTGCGGTTACAGAAGTCAAACTGTCTTAACCCACAACAATTAAAAGGATTGCTTGGGAGAGCGGGGGACCTCTGTAGAGGGGCCTCTTACCTCCTCCTGCAGCGTTGCGCCCTCCTTCTGCAGACTCACGTTTCCATGATGACATGGAGTCCCATTGTCATAGAAACGCGTTGCCACGTGACGCTGCAAGAGGATTAGGCCAGGGCGGCAGAAAGGTGAGTGCCTATTGGTGGCAAAATATTAGAACCGCCTGTGTGCTTGTACAGGCAGTGTCCCCCCTGCCCACCTCCCCTTATCTTTATTGGCTCTCTGATAAGCACCGGGTGGGAAAGGAAAACGAAAACACTTCCTTGACAAATAGTCCCCCATTCAGAGACCCCCTGAAAATGAAACAAACAAAAAAAAACCCCCAATGGACACCGTGAAACCTTTGCTGTTAGCATTCCCAGTCCCTTTAGCCGGAATTTCCCCTCAATATTCACAGCCGTATTTACTGAGAACCACGCATTTGAAAGGGGATTTCTGAAATAAAGCCTGAGTGATAAACACAATGTAACACAGTCATTGTGCAGGTTATTAGGGATGCAACAAACTAAGGGTAACACTGAAACTAGACAACATTTACTTGTTATCAGGATTGGAAGGCTTCCCAATACATAAGGGGTTATTATCTGAATGCAGAAAGAGGAAAGGAGCTTGGCCAATCTTCTCTTATCATGTGTTTGCAAATGGAGTGTGGGCTCTATTGATTAGATTCCACTAAACTAAATTATCATTAGCACTGCTTCGAGGCATCTATATATATATTAAACCAGTGAAACGTGCAACAGTGCAGGCAGTGGCGAGTTACCTTTTTGCCGCCTATAGACTGGGGGACAGCCCTCCTCCACAGAGTAGCGGCGTCATGTGATTGCTGCATTGTCATGGTAACACGTCATCATGTGATGTCGTGACGCTGCAGGAGGGGGGCCGCTGGGGAGATGGTTAGACCCCCTCTCAACACACATAAAATTACCTACCCCCAAAATTGCCTCGCCCCAAAAAATTGCCATTCTAGTCTGTAGCCTAGTCAGCCCTGCATTAAATTTGCCTCTGAGTGCAGGAAGACAGCTGAAATGTCTCACACCTTTGTGAAAAGGATTTCAGCCAGAGGGAAGGGCAGAATTCCAGTAATGCCTGCTCCAAAATGTGCTACATGAGATTAGAACGTAGTCCTTTATGTATTCAGAAGTTCTCATTCCCTGGAGAATGATATCTCCTGGTCCGCTGCTTAAAACTAGTAAAGTAGGAGCCCCACTTGGCAAACTACAAGATCTCAGACGCGCTATTAGAGAGGGTTGGGGTTCCTTACAATGCATCTGATCTCAGACGCGCTATTAGAGAGGGTTGGGGTTCCTTACAATGCATCTGTCTCAGACGCGCTATTAGACAGGGTCGGGGTTCCTTACAATGCATCTGATCTCAGATGCGCTATTAGAGATGGTCGGGGTTCCTTACAATGCATTTGATATCAGACACGCTATTAGAGAGGGTTGGGGTTCCATACAATGCATCGGATCTCAGACACGCTATTAGAGAGGGTCAGGGTTCCTTACATTGCATCTGATCTCAGACGCGCTATTAGAGAGGGTTCGGGTTCCACAGAATTTCACCATATAATTATAGGTTTCCTTAACTAAGAAAGGGTGAACCCCTCTGCTCTAACAAGTATCTCATTTTCTGCCATTGATTAAAGGTATATTTTATAAATGAGGATATTTGTGAGGGTTACACTAGAAAGTCATACAGTAGGTTAAATTGTAATCAGAAAAAAGGGCACTGCAGCTATTCTAGTGGCACACCAATACATGCAGAGTTGCAATGAAAATGTATTTATATTTATTTACTACAATATCTATAAACAAGTAAACAATACAAAATGTCTGGGTAGATGTTTAAGATTATTGTGTGTGCAAAGCATTCAAAACCTCACAGGTCGTTTCTTTATGTGTATTGTGAGATGTATATACTGAGATCAGGTTGAGGACGATTACATCTGTGAACGGTATTACATATATGGCTTGGAAGATTTAGTTCACACTATTACATCTATGTCAAACTCTGATGTTGATTTATGAAAAGATATCAGTCTATAACACATCTCATACTCACCATTAACCAAAGTGGTTACACAACTATTTCACTTGTATATGTTTAAAAAATGTAATCTTTTCGGACCTATTGTATGTAGCAATACAATACCTTCTTCTCTGGCACTCCATTAAACAATAGCAATGTATATCTATTTGATAAGTGCATCAAAGCACACTCCTGACATTATACCTTGATTTATCTAATCAAGTCAGTGATGTAGTAATTAAATATTCAAATGGAAAAATATCTAGATTTGGATCATTCGCAATGAAAATTTTGGTTAATATTCTCCTAATTAGTTGGATGGCAGATGAGACATTAATCCAAATACGGACTAGACACTAATTGCTTAATGAATTTCACTCACATTTTTATTTAGTACCAGCATCTTAACAGTACATAAAATCAGCACATTGGGTTTGCGTCTGATTGAAGACAACTGACCCGAATAGCAGAAATGTAGTGAGGAGTTCAGGCCTTCACATGAGCGCTGCATAATAACAAACGCAGGTTTTAGGAAGATACTGTAGTATGAAGCTGGCGATCAAGTAGACTCTATAGTCGTATTCAATATGCTGGGAAGCCTCTTCCCTGTTGGAGATTTTTTATTTAAAATGTAGTCCTCCTTTATTTGAATGGAGCTGTACTCTTCTCCCATATAGGAAGCAGCGTTACTGTATATTGTATAAGGCCCTTAGCGTTTATTGATCCTTTTATTCTGTTCACTTCCCTATATCTATGAATACCACAGTTTGTGGTATTTGTGTTGTTCTTAGTAAGATGGGAAGCTGATAGAAACCCAGACTGGCTGACTTGGTCTCTTATGGCATTCAGTTAGAATTACGATCAATATAAACTTGTAGGTCCACCGTGCTTTCGTAACATCCATAAGTGATACTTTCAGTCAGCCCAAACTTCTAGTCTTTATGTGGGCGGTACCACCAGGAATCCTTGCACGTAATCCTCACTTGTCGATTAGTAAATGTGCAGCACTATTTTAATAAAAATAATTGTTTTAATTGGTAAAGAAACAAAAAGTGCCAACATTTCTATCTCCGGAAACGTCATTGATTTAGTTATAAAAATGTTTTACCAGGAAGTAATACATTGACAGTTACTTCTCATTTTCACGTATGTCCTGGGCACAGAGTTATGATGACAAATTCATTGTTACAAATACATAGTTACATTAGGTGAGCAGGGTTATACATTATATAAAAGACATTGCATGCACGTGGAGAAATCAGGTAGAAATTATGGTGTTTTCTGCAGGTTTTGCTAAATAATAGAGGCTTTATATTTTCTTATTGAGCCTGCTTGTAACACTGCAGGCACCCTGCTGATGTGTCACAAACAGTCCCCCCCAGACTCTCAGCAGGATTGAGCAAACACCCTCCCTTCCTCCCTCTTGCCTTTTATATGTAAAGAGCATTGACCATGTGCAGTGCCCTTAAGCATGTCTCCATGCTGACTTGCTTCATTTGGAACTGAGCATGCGCAGTGCCCTTAGGAGGCTTAAGGGACCGTCTATAAAGTCTCACCCTTGTAATGCACACTGTACTGCGGCTCTCCCACAGCCCTTCCCTGCCACTGTTTGAACACCCTCCCCCTTTCATACACACTTTATTAGGGGAAAGGGTTAGGTTTGCATTCCTGGCCAGTCTCCCTGCAGCAAGGAGCTGAGATGATGGTGACACAGGGCTGGAGGGAAGGGAGAGAAACCAGAAGATGTTAATGGAAACCAAGGAATTACCCTGCAGAGAAACACAACGTCTCCCCAGCAGCGCAGCAGTGTGAAGAATGCAAGAGAGGAGGCAGGGCTGGTGGTAGGGTCCCAAGGGTTGTGCTCCCCACCTTCTGCTTGTCTCCCTTGGGTGGAGGGGGTCCTCTCCTTCCCCAACCCCCCCTTACACAATGTCCCTGGTCATGGAAGAAGAGGAGTACAGCAAGCTGGTCATGCAGTCCAGCACCGACTGGCTGAGGACTGAGACCAAGAGGCTGTTCCTGGAGCTGGGGGAGACCACCAGGGAGAAGATCCAGGCGGCGGAGTATGGGCTGGTGGTGCTGGATGAGAAGCAGCAGCTGAAGCAGCAGTATGACGAGCTGGAGCTGGAGTATGAGACGGTGCGGATGGAGATGGATCATCTCAAGGAGGTATGGTCAGGGGGATGGGATCTGGGTCAGATGGGTGCACTGGTGGAGGTATGGTCAGGGGGATGGGATCTGGGTTAGATGGGTGCACTGGTGGAGGTATGGTCAGGAGGACGGGATCTGGGTCAGATGGGTGCACTGGTGGAGGTATGGTCAGGGGGGTGGGATCTGGGTCAGATGGGTGCACTGGTGGAGGTATGGTCAGGGGGATGGGATCTGGGTCAGATGGGTGCACTGGTGGTACCTGTGTCATGCATGCACAGCCTTCCCAAGAGCACAATGCGCTGCCCTGTCACAGCTACAGCATTGGTAATCACAGTTAAGCAGTTGGCAAGGTGACAATACCCATGCTGGGAATCAGTGCTAACATGACCTTCCTTCCCATCACTCAGCGCTAAATGCAATGAATGTCAATGACATTAGCCTTGGCATGTAGGAGCCCGCCACGACTTCCAGTCACTACCCATTTTAATGCATACAGGGTGCACATTTCTGTCTCCCCTTATGTTGTGCAGGATATGTAGTTATATCACTAGGATCACATCCTGCATGCTTGCTCTTCACATCAGCATTGCACCCACTTAGATATGCTGACTCCCGTGTGACCAACCCGGATCAGAGCTAAATATCCTGTTCTGTTACAATGTAATCAGAAGAGAGACTGTATGAGGAATAGCATCTGCATGGGGCAGGATATGGGTGCCCAGATTTGCATTGAATATATAATATTAACACACATTGTGTTAGTATGATACAAAGGGAAGATACTCTGCTACTTAACCTTTTCAGTTCTTGAGGTCTTGGTAACACACTGCTGCTGGTTATTTCATGCATGTTACAGTTGTGTTTTACAGAGACTGACACTATAAGATGCAGAACACATTGGTAAAAGCATTGCGCACAAAGGCTTGCACTCTACGGGGCCGGTTCCACCTAAACCACTCCACATTACAGGGGTTGAGATGCGTAACTTTTTAGGCAATGTGCAGATTGATATGATTATAACATAACATTGCAACACACACACACACACACACACACACACACACACACACACACACACACACACGGTCTGTGTCTGCAGTGCTCATTGCTGCATGAGCAGGAGATGTGGCATCATCTCTTGTGTAGGGAGTCTGCGCGTACAGTCTCTATGCCCTTCCCAAGACATCTGCTTAGCTTCTAATATACCCCTCCTCCATCCTCACACACCCCTCCTCCATCCTCACACACCCCTCCTCCATCCTCACACACCCCTCCTCCATCCTCACACACCCCTCCTCCATCCTCACACACCCCTCCTCCATCCTCCCACACCCCTCCTCCAGCCTCGCACACCCCTCCTCCATCCTCGCACACCCCTCCTCCATCCTCGCACACCCCTCCTCCATCCTCGCACACCCCTCCTCCATCCTCGCACACCCCTCCTCCATCCTCGCACACCCCTCCTCCAGCCTCGCACACCCCTCCATCCTCACACTCCTCCATCCTCACACACCCCACTGGGAGCTGCACAAGGATCTTACACTAGGAAGCATCACGGCAGGGGAAATATTACATTGCTTCTAATGTAATGTATTATATCTTTATTTCTATGGCACTATCCATGTACATAGCGCGTCACAGCAGTAACACACGTGACATCATAATATAACACATAGTGGGAATAAGCGCTTCAGACATAAAAGTAACATTAGGAAACGGGGTCCCTGCCCCGAAGAGCTTACAATCTAAGTGCCATGTAGAACTGTCTCTTTCTTGGGTGACTGTATTTGACAGCACAAAAAGGACAGCCCGGCTGGCATCTAAAAGAAGGGTTAGCTAGAGCGTTAGTCTTTACATCTCTGTTATTATGTCTCCTTTTTCCCAATGGGAACCGTGAGTGCATTGGGGGCTTCTTTGGGACCCCACCTGGGCTGTGTTTGTGTTTTTATTCATCTCCCTTGGGTGTATCCGGCTCCCTCTCTATTGTGCGGATACATGGCATTGTTAGATTTCTCTAGGATTGTGTTTGATACAGAATGTTTCGTATGAGTAAAAATATATGTATAGTCCAACTATTCTATAACAAAATGTGTTATTTACATTGGTTCTCAGAGATACTAAATATCAATTAGCCAACAATTGCATTATTACCTCTTTTTAGCTATATTTGTGTGTGTGTGTGTACCAGTACAATGTATGTCTTTGCCATGGTTCATCACTACTGAATGCATATCAAACTGGAAGCGCTAATCAAAAAATTGGAGATCTAAACTAAATAAGTGAGGGCTGCATGATAAAAGAACTGTTCCCAGTTCCAATGAAGTTGTATCCAGATGAAATCAGCGACCTCCAAAAATAAAAAGGACAAATAAAGAACAAAATAGTGAAACAAGTACACAATCGGTGCTCATATAACAGTGATGGTGAGATATGCTCTTACATGTAAGTGCCTGAGCCCAGGCACTGAAAGGTATATTTTCCTCCTCTCCATTCAAGGTGGGTGTACTAGGAAAAACCGTAGCCTCTTGATAAAGGTAACAAAGCTTCTTTATAGATTAAAAACAGGGTACAACTCACAGTATAGAGTTAGTACATAAAAATCCAGCTGATTTGTATGTACTAACTCTGTCCTGTGAGTTATACCCTGTATTTTATCTATAAATAAGCTTCTTCTTTTTTTTACCTTTATCAAGAGGTTAGAGTTTTTTCCTTGTATGGAGAGGAGGAAAAGATGCATGTAAGTGCATATCTCACCATCACTGTTATATGAGCACCGTTTGTGTACTTGCTTCACTATTGTGTTCTTTTTTCATCACTACTGACCTGCAGGCCAACAACTGTCCACAGACTTGTTCTGTGCTGGTCCTTGGGCTAATTTGAGCAATACTGGTTGCTGGGAGTTCTTGTGAAACTATACTACAACAAACCAGTCCTGTTGTAATCTCTGTGCTTTTGGGGCCCGGGGAACTTTTGCAGGAAGAATGTTTGTGTTATAGTGATGGTTTCAAACCTTTTGTCCACATATAGTCAGAGTGTTTCATGCAAGCTCCTTCAGTAGAAGCAGATTGGTTGGCATGTTTTGTGTGTATATATAACAGATTTGAGATAGATGAAGATAAGAAAATGAAGGTGCTTTATCATAATCTATTTAGGATTCTTTGTGCATTGTTTCCTGCTTATACCCGAATGAATTAAGCCTGATTTGTTCATTAATACAATTACACTAGATGGCGGACAAAAAAAACAAACATAATTGCATTCATTTCTACTTATCACCGTTTAGAATCAGTATCAGAAGATAATGAAGATTAAATAATGTCGCCTGACAGTAGAAAATGCAGCCAGTGAACCCTTCCAGGTCTATAGAGTTTGCAATGCATTGTGGTCACCCTGTCTGCAGAATAATGAACGATAATACATTATGTTTAAATTGCACCTTTCACTTTCAATCTACATTACAGGTATATCTTACGCAGTCAATAAAACCAGTCTCTTCGAACTCCAAAAGATAGAAAGGAACAGTGATTATTGTACCCAGATAAGTAACAGGTGGATTAGAAAGGGTGCTAAACTCCCCTCAATTCCTCAAGCCCCCCCAACAGGTCAGGTTTTCAGGATATCCCTGCTTCAGTACAGGTGGCTCAGTCGAAGATTGAGCCACCTGTGGTAATGCAGGGACTGCGTCCAGTTGCGATAGTGCAGAGTTAATGAGTATTTCAGTATTAGGTGATACTTTTTTTTTATTTGGACTATCAATTGATATTACAGTATAAGACAAGTTTGTGAGAGTTCTCTCTTCCTCGGGTCAGCGATACTGATTTACAGAGATTCCAGGAGTTTAACACGGTTGTAAAAACCAAGATAACACTCTCAGGCAGATGACCTAGAGAGAGACTGGCAGAAGGAATAGGGAATGCAATAGTCGGGCAGATCCTCTTCTGTGGCTTTTTACAATTCATCGGGTCTTTGATAACAAGCAGGCGGCAGCCTCTGGCATTTCAGGAATGTTGAGCAATGTACCTTCAAGTGATCAGATTATTAAAAAGGTAACACCACGTAAATAGCTCTCTCTAGTAAGGTGCCATTGGTGAAGGCAAAAGCTGATAAACTATTATATACTGTGACTATTTCCTTTTGCGGAATGTAGTAACATGTCTTGGTGCATGGTAACAATATTGTCGTAGGATGTGTCTAATAAAAAAAACATTTAAATGTAATTTTAGATACCTTTAAATACTTAAAATGACTATTTACACATATAAACATTTATAATACCTGTGCCATATATATGTACATTACTGTAACTTGCAGTGTGTTTCAGTGTGAAAAACTGCACTTAGCTGCCTAGCAACTAGCATGAAATTAGGAGCAGCAGCGACTCCGGGCCCGTGGGTGCAGGTGAGGAGCTCTGCTCTACACCATAAACTAGTGTGTGGTTGATGCACTTTTGTGTGTTTCAGGCACTTCACCTGTGTCTTTTTAACACAAGATTTTACGTTTAATATTCACACACGCACTGGTTTCGAGAAGTTTTATTATGTACAGGATTTAATTTTACTTAATGGTCAAAATAAGTTTTTCTAATGAAATTTGTACTGTACATTTGATCTATCTTGCTCACTCACAGTGGAATATTCACTGCTACGCGTTGCAAGCCTATTTTAGCAGTAAAGTGGGTCAAAACCCAAGCAGAGCCCAAAAAGCATACATTGAGGGCCTTATTCTATCTCTGCTGAAGCAGCCGATCGTACCACAAATCCTTATTGAAGTCAATGGCAATTTTGGACTGAAAACAACTCGAATGGCTGCTTCAGCAGATATAGGATTCTCCCCTTAGAATCTCTGCTTCAGCAGATATAGGAATCCCCACATAGAATCTCTGCTTCAGCAGATATAGGAATCCCCCCTTTAGAATGGCTGCTTCAGCAGATATAGGATTCCCCCCTTAGAATCTCTGCTTCAGCAGATATAGGAATCCCCACATAGAGGTGTCTGCTTCAGCAGATATAGGAATCCTCACATAGAATCTCTGCTTCAGCAGATGTAGGAATCCTCACATAGAATCTCTGCTTCAGCAGATATAGGAATCCTCACATAGAATCTCTGCTTCAGCAGATATAGGAATCCCCACATAGAATCTCTGCTTCAGCAGATATAGGAATCCCCACATAGAATCTCTGCTTCAGCAGATATAGGAATCCCCACATAGAATATCTGCTTCAGCAGATATAGGAATCCCCACATAGAATCTCTGCTTCAGCAGATATGGGAATCCCCACATAGAGGTGTCTGCTTCAGCAGATATAGGAATCCCCACATAGAATCTCTGCTTCAGCAGATATAGGAATCCCCACATAGAGGTGTCTGCTTGCCTCCGCACAACACCCCCTTTTACAATCCTAACATTCTTTGGTGCTGGTTCTCTTGGTTAGGGAAGGAAAGCCTTGTACAGGGGAGATTTAAGTGAAGGGAAAGTATGGCTGGGGATTCCCTTATGACAATTCCTCGGGTTTGTGTTGGTGTGTTGGTGTGCGGGTGTGTTGGTGTATTGGTGTATTGGTGTGCGGGTGTGTTGGTGTGCGGAGTGCAGCGCACAGGGACTGTTTTCATATATATAATTACATTAATGAACACAACCATTGGGAAGCAAAAAGCGATCTCTTCAGCTCTGTAGAAATACACTCCCTCGTTTTGCAGTTTTGATCTATGAATGAACGCTCCCTAAAACAAAGACCCAGACCCATTACTTATTATTGTGGAACCCCCCCCCCCCCCCAATGCCAGACCTCACCTGAGAACACAGCATTTTAACCCTGTGAGTGCCCCAGGGTATAGCTACTACTTTAAGGTGTCTGGTACTCCAGCGGCTAGATGACAGGAGTGGCCAACTCCAGTCCTCAGGGGCCACCAACAGGTCAGGTTTTAAGGATATCTCTGCTTCCGCGTAGCGGTCGCGTCATCAGAGGGCCGCATGGCTGTGGCACTCAAAGGGTTAAAGCTGTTGTTCTATTGAGCAACATGTATCGGATATGAAATGATCTAAACGCACTCACTCGTGTAACATCATAGTACCTTTCCTCTTCCAGAGAGGCCAGTGCGTTGAGGGTCCCTCAGGCATTGAAACGGTTCAAATAATAATAGGTTATCAAATTTAGCCTCAACCCTCAAATTTACAAGGAATGAACGATTCATACTCCGATTCATACTCCGATTCATACTCCTTTTTGTTATGGGCTAGCCTCATTCATATTCCGATTCATACTCGTTTTGTTATGGGCTAGCCTCATTCATACTCCGATTAATACTCCTTTTGTTATGGGCTAGCCTCATTCATACTCGTTTTGTTGTGGGATAGCCTCATTCATACTCCGATTCATACTCGTTTTGTTATGGGCTAGCCTCATTCATACTCCGATTAATACTCCTTTTGTTATGGGATAGCCTCATTCATACTCCGATTCATACTCCTTTTGTTATGGAATAGCCTCATTCATACTCCGATTCATACTCCTTTTTGTTATGGGCTAGCCTCCTTCATACTCTGATTAATACTCCTTTTTGTTATGGGCTAGCCTCATTCATACTCCGATTCATACTCCTTTTGTTATGGGCTAGCCTCATTCATACTCCGATTCATACTCCTTTTTGTTATGGGCTAGCCTCATTAATACTCCTTTTTGTTATGGGCTAGCCTCATTCATACTCCGATTCATACTCCTTTTGTTATGGGCTAGCCTCATTCATACTCCTTTTTGTTATGGGCTATCCTCATTCATACTCCTTTTTGTTATGGGCTAGCCTCATTCATACTCCTTTTTGTTATGGGATAGCCTCATTCATACTCCGATTCATACTCCTTTTGTTATGGGCTAGCCTCATTCATACTCCGATTAATACTCCTTTTGTTATGGGATAGCCTCATTCATACTCCGATTCATACTCCTTTTGTTATGGAATAGCCTCATTCATACTCTGATTAATACTCCTTTTTGTTATGGGCTAGCCTCATACATACTCTGATTAATACTCCTTTTTGTTATGGGCTAGCCTCATTCATACTCCTTTTTGTTATGGGCTAGCCTCATTCATACTCCTTTTTGTTATGGGCTAGCCTCATTCATACTCCGATTAATACTCCTTTTGTTATGGGATAGCCTCATTCATACTCCGATTAATACTCCTTTTGTTATGGGATAGCCTCATTCATACTCTGATTAATACTCCTTTTTGTTATGGGCTGGCCTCATTCATACTCCTTTTTGTTATGGGCTAGCCTCATTCATACTCCTTTTTGTTATGGGCTAGCTAAGATATCCTAGAGAAATGAGTCCAATACGTTTCAGGCATTCTAGATTTTCAATGATCTGCAGTGTGTCCTCAAACATTTCCAGGTACGTCTTTAGGGAACGCCAAAGGTTAATCTGTGGGAGATGCTACCTTTTTTGCATTGTTTTGGCAGTACTCATGCATAGTATATTAACCAAATCATATCAACCAAGGATACAGCAGGAAACCCCAGTATGGGAAAGACATAATTTTATCAGTCTCAGCCTTTCAGTTCTTCATTGGAATGTTCTTCAAAAGGCTGCTGTTTGTATGTTGATGGGTGTGTGAGTATGTATTATTAAAGTCACCCCAGAGTGTGGAGCCTGAACCCTGCAAGTCTAGGAAAATGTGCTGCAGCAATATTTGAGTTGAACGGATCAGGGCTGAGTTATAAATCATGGGCGCCATAGAAATATAATTTAGCATCAATGTTTCTATTAAAAATGTTTGTGAGACAGAAGACCACAGATACATGTTGTAATAAGGTCTATGTTGTCTACGCTGCCCTATTTGTGCATCCTATATCAACATGTTCTACTTGTTTACCTCTGTTTTGGGCTATAAAAGCTATATTACAATGACCAGTAGTGCGCAAGTCCGTTCAACGGCCTAAAAAGTATTGCAGTGAAGGAGTTAATCCAGATCGAATAAGCAAACGCTGCCAAAGCAAACTGCCACTATGAAGAGAAAAGGCATGGAATAAAAATGTTTGTCATATAAGATGCTTTAGTACATAACTTCCTATAATACCAACTTGTCTCTGTTGCTGAAAAAGATTGGATTACAGAGACTTTGTAAAGGTTTAGTTCTGCAAACACACACACACACACGGACACACACGGACACACACGGACACACACACACGGACACACACACACACACACACACACACACACACACACACACACACACACACTGCTGTAGAGAAGAGACTAATTTCGGCAGTATTTCAGTTTATGACTAATCGGGAACACCAGGGGTACAGGACCCCCACATGGAGTGTGATTCATTTCCCAGGCATTTATGTTCAGACCTTTCTCCCACTCTGGCAGAAAGTAGAGAACTGTTTGCTGAGCGCTTGTAACTGAGCAACAGAGCCATGGCATGGAGAAATACCATGTATTGTAGGGGAGCAGAAAGGGAGAGGAATGGCAAGCAATGTCTTACCGTAATATATTTAAATGTGTCTGTGTGTGTGTGTGTGTATACATATATATGTGCTTTGTTTTGGCCGATTTTGTGTCTTTAAGGTTACTATCTCCATAGTCAGAAACTTAGGACTTGCCCCCGCTGCCTACTACAGCGTCCGCTGTGGCGGACGCTGCGCGCACGAGAGCCCTCCCCTCAATGGCGCCGGGCCCGCTGCGAGGGGGGGCCGCAGCGCTCGCGCGAGAGCTACTCCTGCTCTCAATAGAATTGAGAGCAGGACTCGCGTCGAGCGATTAGGCACGCCCCCCGTCGGTTCAGCCAATGAGGGCGAACCTGCCGGGTGACGTCATGGCCGCGCCCGCGTCACACTCCCCCGCCACGCCACGCCCCCCCGGTCCCTGCTCCTGCAGTGAGCTGCAGACCGGGGAATCGGCTGAACACACCGCCAATATCGCGGGCGCGCGTTACAGCGTTGTGACCGGGGCCTTAGCCTTAGTCTTCGGTTGCAAAAGAAGCATTATTGGTAATTGAGGCGTCATTGTCAGAAATTGGCTTTGCCCCCTTGGGTGCTGCCATTCATATGGTTGGTTGCGTTTGAATTTACTTGGCATGATCTTTACAAACGTGCCTGCTAAAAGTGTCTTTCCGAGACTTTCTCACTCTGGTCTCAGTGGATTATTCTATATCTGCCAAAGCGGCCAATCGGACTGTTATCGGCCTAAACTGCCCATTCAAAGTCAACGGGGACATTTGTCCAACAACGGCCTGATGGGTCACTTTGGTGAATATAGAATAGTTAGAACCCTTGGAGCAGGGGTGGGCAACTCCTCCAGTCCGGACTTGCCACTAACAGGTCAGGCTTTAAGGATATCCCTGCTCCAGCAAGGTGCTTGATCAGTGTATCAGTCATTATAACTGAGCACCCTGTACTTAATCAGGGATATTCTTAAAACCGGTCCTGTTGGTGGCACTTGAGGACTGGAGTTGCGCACCCCTGCCTTAGAGTTTGATCTGACTTAGCTTTGTCGGAAAATCCGTCTTGGTTGGGCCCATGAAACGCTTCTTTGCAATCTCTTACCTGATGCAGGTAAAACTTCTCTGCTCCACTGACTTTCACAGAAGTGAGAGGATTATAGCCGTATTTGGGGGAACAGAACAAATTTCTTGATGCACCTCCTTAATTTTTTTTCATTTAAAAATACAAAGAAAGTATGACACATACTTTTGATTTCTTGTGCATATTAAAAAATATATATGATAACACTTTTGATGGAATACAGTAAACCTGCAATTCAACTTTAAAATCCGTTCACTGCCTGAGTTACATTTCTAAGCCGTGTGTGTTGTATGTCTAAGCTGTGTGTGTTGTATGTCTAAGCCGTGTGTGTTGTATGTCTAAGCCGTGTGTGTTGTATGTCTACGCTGTGTGTGTTGTATGTCTAAGCTGTGTGTGTTGTATGTCTAAGCTGTGTGTGTTGTATGTCTAAGCCGTATGTGTTGTATGTCTAAGCTGTGTGTGTTGTATGTCTAAGCCGTGTGTGTTGTATGTCTAAGCCGTGTGTGTTGTATGTCTAAGCCGTGTGTGTTGTATGTCTACGCTGTGTGTGTTGTATGCCCATCTGCCAGTGAAGGAGAGAGCAGGGTAAGAACTAGTTCTGGAGTGGCACAAACGGCCACCTTTTCATGATCTTTCTCCTGCATAAACATACTTCCCATTTCCATGTAATTAGCTTCGCTATAACTTGGGGAACGACATTTGCATAGACTTGCGTTGTACTGAAATGGGGCTTGTTTTATGACCCGCCAGGGCTGGAGTTATCCCTCTTTCTGTGGTCTCCGATAAAGAGTACGCTACTTACTTTTATTTCATTATCCAGCTCATTTGCTTGGAGACAAGATGAGAATTCGTATGAAGAAGAGAGATAGATGCATGCTACGGTGTAATAACATTAGCGCTGCATTACTAGCATTGCTGCAGTGTCCAACGGGATTTGGTTAGTCATCACAAATGTAACGTTTTCAAGCAAGATAGGAGGTCAAAATTGATTTTTAAACATCTTCTCAATTGGCTTTCCTGGCAAGACTAAATCAATAAATAAATAAATGTTATTTTAAATTATAAATTAGTTATTGTCAATGTGTCACGTGAAATACATTCTCTTATCAGACTCTGTTCTCCATTTGTATCTGTTTTTGTTTATGATGCCAGAGTAAAAAGACAATGATGATACTTTGCCTATACAGGCGGTCCTCGGTTATCCAACGGAATCCGTTCTGGAAGTGGCGCTGGATAGTGAAACCGGTGTAAAGTGAGTCCCATGTTAATCAGTGGCGGTGAGTGTTGGATAACGCATTCAAGCGTTGGATAACGGCCCATAGTAAGGCATTGTAAAGCGCTGAATATGCCATTCGTTGTAAAGTGAAACGTTGGATAGCGAGGACTCCCTGTAGATCTATTGTTCCACAAACCGTATTACGGTATGTGATGCTTCAGAAACATTTGGTACCATGAAAACATTTACACATTTCAAAACTTATGTATAAATACTTAAACTACCTTATTACTATTGTTAACTCAATGTGACCCTAGGTTGGACTGCCATTTGTACTAAACATGTATTGTAGTTGCAGTAAAGGGAAAGTACTTATTCATACAACACCTTTTCTACCTATGGAATATATAGTACCCATTGCTTACACCAACCTGAGGAAAGAATACTGCAATGTTTAAAGCTGCAGACCAAGCAATATCCTACGTGTGTTTCTTTTAATAAATCCGTTCTGTACTATGAGAAAATACTTGTAGCATTTATTTTTAATTTTTAAAACGCCTGAATTACATTTTTAATGTATTATAATTTATCAAACCTTTTTTGTTTATATAGCAACCATTTACAAAGTCACAGATACTGAGTCAATACTCCTGCAGCCATTTATTGAACCCCTGAGCCAAATCTTCGCCGATCGATCGATCGTCAACTGTGCTAGCTACTTCTCATTCTGTGCATTGTCTTCATGCACATTTTAAAGGGGGGAAAAATTAAATAACAAAATAAAATGGCAGCTTAGACGGCTGCTTTTAGTTGTACAGTGCAGGGAGTCTAAGGGCGCAGATTGTCACCGGACTTCCGGCGCGTCGGGGAGCGATCATGTGATGTGAGCAGACCCCAGATGCTGGGAACGGAAGTGGTGGGAACTCCATCTCCGTATCAATCAAGCTTGTGGTAGCTATGTCGGAGTGGTCACCCTAATCTGTCCCTAAAATAAACTAGCACGTGCCCATGAGATACTGTACCTGGTACATGATAACCTGGTGTGACAGGGCCCATGCCAGGCACGTCTTTAGGGCGCGCCAAAGGTTAATCTGTGCAAGATGCTACCCTTTTGCATTGTTTTGGCAGTACTCATGCATAGTCTATTAACTAAATCATATCAACCAAGGATACAGCAGGAAAACCCCAGTATGGGGAAGAAGAACCCTTGGAGTCTAGGAAAATGTGCTGCAGCAATATTTGTGTCGCACGGATCAGGGCCGGGTTATAAAGCTGTTGTCCATGTCCATGTCCATGTCCAATCGGCAGTGTTGCCAGATGTTGAGCTCTGGTGCACACAATGATTCCCTTGTCTGATCTCAGGTTCTTACTTTGCTGCAAAATGATCAAATCAGAGCAAGAGGTCTAAATTGGGAACTAATTTGGTGCCCTCCGGCAGGGCTCGGTGAAGTCAGAGGTGTCATGTTTAATGCCGGCCCACAGCAGCTGGGACCCTGGGCTGGTGATCCATGCAGATCTGCTCGGATTTGCCAAAATGTTAGCTTCTTTAGTAAAAGTATTCTGCACATTTTAAATGGTGCCTTCCAAAAAATACCAGAGCCATCACATACTAATGTGGCCTGTGAGGCCACGTTCATTTAAACAGCCATGAATATGCATGGTGGCTCGTGGTCCTAAGGTCCCTATACAATGGCTGCGAAATTCAGTGTGTAGTTACAACACTTCACTGAGAGAGGGTTTAAGGATAGATCCCATGTATACATACACATACTTACTACCTAGAGAATATTCCTTATTCAAAACAGCTTGCCAACTTCAGCAGAGAGGTGTGTGTGGTGTGTGTGTGTGTGTTTGTTTCGGTATTTGAATACAAGGAGTTTATTTGTAACGCTATCTTTGGATGGGTATGAATGCCATCACAAGTCGAGGTCCCAACCATGATACAAGTACACACACACCTAATCTACCGTGTGAGAGAGAACAGAAGTAAACAAAGAAGAACTTTACCAATACAGGTGTTTGTTGAGTTAAATTACAATAACTAACGTAAGGGGACAGAGGGGCTGTAGGTCTAATATACAGTTTTCAGAAAAAACACGAACCCTTTTATTTTGTGTTATATCTTGCAGAAAAATCATTACATACGCTAGGACGGAAAAAAACCTAATTCGTAAAACAATGTATGGTTCAGGAGAGGGAGCAGCTGGATCAGCACGTTATCAATTATGCAATCAGACAGCAGCGTTCTCGTCTTCGGGGTGCTTTCTGCGGGTGGACATTTTGAACACACACTTTGAATCCTACCTTGAACTCAAACTTTATAGTAATCTAAGCGTTTTAGATTAAATTAGAACCGTTTAACACATTTAGGAGATACGAAGGAAAAACTCCTATTTCTCGTTTAATGAACACGAACCTTCCGCAGCGTATCTGCTACTTGGTGACATAATACAGTGACATCAGTTTAGTTATCATCCGTTGATTGTCTACATTGTGCTCATTATATAGTGTTAATCTACTTAAGAGACCTACAATTGTGTAAGAAATATATAAGATATGCTGAAAAACGAAAGGGGTCCCCTTTTCCCGGAACACGGTGTCGGTACGGTATGGGTGTAGATATCTTGACAAAACTATACAAATAAAACGCTTCAGGAAGGTCTGTAATTTGTTTTATTGTGGCACAAAATAAGGTTTTTAACCGGTGCTATGAACGACTACAAATGTGTTTCAGGCCCCACTGGTAGAAAAGGGCAAAGCCAGATGCAGTGACTATGTAGTAAGACAGGATAGCATCTCTCATTGTATGTGATGTTAACATGTGACTGTTTGAAAATGGATTCAGGTCGCCGTGTCCATTCTCTGCGTCCTGGGGAAAGGTTTCATTTAGTATCTGAATGAATCTTCTGAAGCATCTTTAATGTTGTAACTTTGAAGTGTGTGTGTGTGTGTGTGTGTGTGTGTGTGTGTGTGTGTGTGTGTGTGTGTGTGTGTGTGTGTGTGTGTGTGTGTGTGTGTGTGTGTGTGTGAAGGTCTGTTCCTTCAGAAGTAGGGTTTTGAGGCCACTTTCCTTTCGTTGACTGTAGTCTGCTGATAAGACAGCAGAAACATGGCGTCCAGTGGAAATCTCATGACATGGTGCTGCAGATGTTTACACTTTACTCCCGAGTCGCAGGAAGTAGGAATTTCTTAGTTGTAAGCAGCTGTTCTGCATAATAATGCTTGTGTTCTGTGTGAGCAAAATGTACATTTTAAAGACAGTAATTCATGTTTGTTAGCCAGCTCCGGACATGGCGTCCATGTATCAATCTGCAACCTGCTCGTCTCGTGTCTGACGTGTGCCAGAGACATCTTTGTGTTTTACCTCCTTGTTCCTCTGAGCATGAAAACCTCCATCTGCAGGAGCACTTTCTTTTCACTGTCAGAGGCCTGATATATATATATACATGTGTATATATATATATATATAGTACTAATCTCTGGCACCAAGTTGTTAACCTGGACCTGAGATCCTGTGCTTGAGTAAATGGTGAGTCCTAGTTATTTTAATAATCTATTTTTAGCTGTAAAACATTCTCGGTACAAATTATGTCATACGTGTGTAAGAATTAGGCAGGAAAACCCCCTTTATCCTACACCAGGTATTCCTTAAAACAGGGGTGCTCAACTCCAGTCCTCAAGCCCCCGCAACAGGTCAGTTTTTCAGAATATCCCAGCTTCAGCACAGGTGGCTCAATCAGTCCCTGCTTCAGCACAGGTGGAGTCATGACGCATTGCGTAAAGACACATTTCCGCCAGACGTGTGTAGTTGGGACGCCTTGTATAGTAAATCAAAAATGTATGTAAATGAAAGATTGTTGTATGAAACTTAAACATGCTATAATACGGGGGTGAAACAGGCAGGGACACGCTTCCATCTTTATACACAAGCGTACTCCGTCCAGAGTGGGGGGAACACTGGTAGTGTTAGGTGGCTGAAGGGGATTTACTGAACATATTGAAAGATGATTTAATTCTGGAGTCTAATCCCTAATTCAAATCATTCATGTACTTTCTGCTCGGGCCGTTTGTGTTAAAACGAGGAATTCTTAGCAGGACTATCTCTGCATATTGGAAATCTAGGACAGTCACAATCAGAAGTAGACTTCAGATTAGTACAAAGGGAAGCCTAATTACTCCCAAACTGTGTAGATTGTATAAATGGTTAGGTCTACTGTAGCTAATTAAGGCTGACCTTGCTGAACTGTATTAGGCAATCTGTTTGCATGGATCACTGTAACCTTTTTAAAGGGACACTATCCCTCACCACCCCCTCCCCCACCCACACAGCTACTGTTAGCCCCTTTTAATCTAATTTGGGTTGACACTGTTTACAACAATGACACAATTAAGAGGATTGTCTTTTTTTTTTAAGTGCATCTTTTGTATAACTTCTTAGCGTTCTGGCCTGCGGGCGTTCTGGCCGGCGGGCGTTCTGTCCATCGGGCGTTCTGTCCGGCGGGCGTTCTGGCCGGCATGGTTTGCATTGGTGATAATCCTTTTGTAAAACACTCTTCCTTCTGCTTACTTTTTTCTGCCCGCCTCTTCCTGGCAGATTTATTTCCTCCAGGTTTAAATGACTTCATGTTTTTCTGGACAGGATGTGAGCAGCAGGCCCGATGTGCAAAAGTAGGAATGTATTATAATTGTGACAACCGCAGTCCCAACGACAAGTCAAAATAAAATAATAAGATTGAAAATGCAAATTAGGTGTAAATGAATAAAGAGGGGGAAAAAGGACTAAATGGATATTCATTATATTTTGGGGGGAGTTTGGTGAGTACTGCTACTTTTTGTCTGATGCCTATCGAGTTACAAAGTTACTTCCAAATGCATTACTGGAACATTTCTAGAAAGCCAGTTTTTATTTCATAATTTAAAACCTAATGATAATATTGTTTTAATTGTCCTTGAATATAGAAGTTGCCTGTATTCATCTGCAATATAGTGGGAGCGCAAACGTGGACAGTGGGGATTGGATCCAAATTAATCCATACATTAAATGTGGTCTGTATCATGATTCCAGAAGACTAGTTTAGTTGCTATATTGATCCTCATATTATGGCAAACCATACGGAGAAACTTGGATTGTAAGCTCTGTGGGGCAGGATCCTCCTTTTGCTTTGTGTTATCAATTGCTATTCTTACCCCCATTGTTTGCGCCTCATTATCACTGTTTATTATTTTTTAAAGCTCTGTGGTGTACACTGTTGGCAGGAATATAAATTAAATTATATACATGCATAGAAACAAATGTGAGCAGCGTGATACCTTTTATTAAATCAACAAATATTTATTAGCACGCTTGTTTCACAACTTATTTATTCATTACTTAAAGAAACTTTTAAAGTTCAGAAGCTTACATAATATACCTTGTTTGTTGGCCCACCAAAGTGTGTGTGTGTGTGTGTGTGTGTGTTCTGCGCCTGTCGCTGGAGACTAGGAGTGGGCTGCTAGAAATACTGATATTCAAAGACAGATGACCTGAACACACAGTAGCCTGACAGTGGTTACCATGGCCCTCAGAGTGAGCGAAATATATGATAAGGCAGCACTACAGCTAACAAAGGTTATACTCTATGTACGGGAGATTTGAACACTGTGTGGGCCAAATGATGTAGTATGTCTATCGTTATTTATATAGCACCCACAATGTACTCAGCACTTTACAAAAGAGACAATGCAGTACGGGAAAAGTATAATACAATAAGTGCAAACAAAGTCAGACAATAGTAAAGGAAATCCCTGTACAGGAGAGCTTACAATCTAAGTGGTATGTGGGGAGACTTACAGACACAACAGGTGAGTGCAGTAGATGGCAGTGCCTGGCCACACTGGTTGGTAGGAGTGATTGAAAGTGTGAGACAAGAGCCATTAGTCTGGGCTATTAAAATGCTTCATTTCAGAGGTGAGTTTCAAGGTTTGAGCGAAGGTGCTTGGCGTATACTGAGGGCGTGCCACAGGTAAGGGGCAGTGAGGGGAAAGGGTTTAAGGCGAGAGAGATCAGTAGCGGTGAAAGGGATGTAGAGGCGACAGTTATGGGCAGAGCACAGGTGACAAGCAGGGGTATAACGATCAGAGCTGATATATAAGAAGGGGCAGATGAGGGGAGAGCCTTAAAGGTAAGGAGGAGAACTTTGTAGATGATCTGAAATTATATGGGAAGCCAGGAGAGGGATTTAAGGAGGAGGTGAGCAGAAACTATTTTGGGAGAAAGTGAAATTATTCTAGCAGCAGAATTTTGGGCAGTTTGCAAAGGAGAAAGTTGTGAGGCAGGGAGGCGTGTTAGCAGCATGTTACAATAATCCTGACGGGAGAGGATGAGGGCATGCATTGGAGTTTTAGCAGTAGATTGAGGAAAGGGCAGATCTTGGCAAAATTATTGTGGAAGAGGCGACAAATTTTAGCCATGCTGTGAATGGAGGAGAAAGGGAGGAGTCAAATGTGTAATGTCACTCCTAGGCAAAGTGCTTTGGTGACAGGATCGATGGTAGAGATGATATCTAAAGTCAAAAGAGTTAATGAGGTCACCAACTGATAGTGTGTAGAGAGAGAGAACAGGACAGGCCCCGGAACAGAGCCCTCAGGTAAAACCAACAGACAGATCAACAGAAGACGAAGACATGTTAGCGACAGAGACAGGGAGTGTGCGATGGGAGAGGTAAGATGAGAAGTAGGATAGCGCTTTGCTGCGGATACTAAGAGCGTTTAGAATATGAAGGAGAAGAGCGTAATCAACAGTATCGGCAGCAGCAGAGAGAGAGAGAGAGAGAGTAGGGTTTGTAGGGAAAAGTGACCTTGGGATTTTGCTTCATGTAGATCAGTGGCTACTTTAGCGAGTGCAGTCTCTGAATGAGCTGTACGAAACGCCGTGTAAAGTGTCCTGGGCGGCATGGGAAATAAGGAAGTTATTCACACGGGAGAACATGAGACGGTCTAGCAATTTGGAAGCAAACAGTAGGTGAGATACAGGGCTTGTAGTTAGTAAGCGACGTAGAGTGTAGGTGCTTTTAGAGAATAAGTTTTATGTATGTATGTATGTATGTATGTATGTATGTATGTATGTATGTATATCTTTATATAGCGCCATCCAGGTACATAGCGCTTCCCACGTGACATAATAATCTAACACATAATGGGAATAAATGCTTCAGACATACAATAGGTAAAGGAAACACTGCCCCAAAGAGCTTACAATCCAAGGGGTAAGGGGGGAGAACTTAGAGACAGTAGGAGGGTGTCCTGGTAAGTACGTCTGCCAGGGGTCAAGGTCAGTGCATAGGAGATGTATAGTAACAGCCAGCGAAGCTACCCATGTGCTGTGTTATAGCAGTGTGTTTTAAGAAAGGTCGTAACGGTGGATAGAGAGGTGCCAGTCGGATATTGAGGGTAAGGGCAGTCCAGGTGTGGGGCAGTGGGGGATAAAAGTTTTAGTCTTATCATCCATCAAAGTCTATATACATGTGGGGACAGTTACCCTGTGTGTTAGTTTGAATGCAGTAACAACTTGTAATAGAATACTTATTGTGTATTGTTGCCATTGGCTATACTTCATCAAATGTGTTTGCTGCAACTTAGCGCACTCGTGAGTTCAGGGTTATTATTTTTTTTACAAACTTGAAACAGTGGCAGAAAATACACTGTAACAATTCAACACCTTTTACTTGATTTGTTGCATAGAAGGTGGTCCAGATCCATCACAACCTAAAAACGAATTATCAATGCATTCCCAGGACCTTTCCTCAAGTTCCCGGGCAACTATTACTGGTCTCTTACAGTACCTACTGTACAAAATAAGTCCAGCCTAGAAGCTCTGTTACTTGCACATGAACCTTCTTTTCATGTACCTAGGTCCTAGGAAAAGAAAACTAAAAGGACTTTTCTGTTTTATGGCTTTACTTTTCTCCCACCCTTTTATTGTATAATTAATTGCAATGGTATCACTAATTCCATGCATACATCTTCCCTTCGGAAAACAAGAATGAATTATGGATGAAGAATACTGTATGTGTTCCTTTCAGTCCTGTATTCTGCCAAGAACATATCTAAAAGGAGCAAGCAATAAAAAGTCTGCAGTACAATGATTATGGTCAGGAAATCTCTCCAACAGGAGACAGGAGCGGAGCACAGCCGTAAAGCAAAAGAGGACAGCTAAGGTGGTGACTAAAAAAGTTTATTGAACAACAGTACGGTATGCTGCTGATGGATCCATCAGCAGCATACTGTTGTTCAATAAACTTTTTTAGTCACCACCTTAGCTGTCCTCTTTTGCTTTACGGCTGTGCTCCGCTCCTGTCTCCTGTTGGAGAGATTTCCTGTACTTCATTGCCGGATAGCACGCGGGGCGGCTGCAGCGTTCTTGGATGACATCACTGCCGGTCATGTGACCGCCCTCCGCGACGGTGCAGTTGCGGGAGGGTTGGCGGTGCAACGCGGTTCATTTGGAGACACAGTCTGCATAACAGTGAGTTGTACCAGAGCAATACATTTGGTGCCCAAGGCTGGGCCAGTTGGAAAGAGAGAGTACATATACCATTTGACACTGTGTTCTTACTTACCTCATGACAGCAATTATACATACGCAGCAGCTGCTATGCCATTTTCTGATGCACCTGATGGGTTAACTCTGTTTACCTGATTTAACTCGATTATGGTCAATAACAGATAGAAATGTTGTTTCTTGTTTTTTTTTATAACAATTAATATTGCTCTTAAAGAATGTTTCATTGCTTGAAACTGTAAGTCAGAACGAGACCTGTAGGGCTGTATATACTAAGCAGCCTTCCGATATTGGAAGACCCCTTACAGCCTACACAAGACAATTGGTTGTAGGGTTTGTGGTGGTTAGTTTTTATTTATTTGTTCCCTATCGTTGACTAAAATTGTAAGCCGTTAAGTGATAACCATTGTCATACCTGAAGATCTACTATTCCAAGAGCATAGTACTGGCTCCATTTACAGCGTCGGATGGTTTAATTTACTAACATAAAATCTGAGTGTAACCCTGCTTCCCCCCCCCCCCAGACTCTACGGTGGTGTCTAGGGTGCATGAGGGTAGGTTACATGCGGTGTGGTGCGTACCTGTGAGGAACAGGAGGGCCTGAGCTTCCCGCGATGTTGTGGGGGAGCCAGGACCAGGCTTCTGGGGTGGTAGCCTCCATGATCTCTTAGTGGTGCAGCGCCTCCATCTTCTATACTCCCAGGAATATGGGACAGGACCGGTATAGAAGAACCCCTTGGGTCCCAGGGTAGTACTTTCCAAGTCACACACAGTCTTTATGGATGAGGAATAGTCTCTTTATTTGACAACGCAACAATATCCCAACGATAAGGGCTTCCAACAGCCGCAACACAATAGCCAGGACGGGTTCGCCTTCGCCCAGATAATTCCTCCTCTCCTTCCCTCCAAGTCACTCTTCCTGCAGGATGGTCTGAGCTAGGGCTTCAATACCCCGTGGCCCACCCCCGAGGTTAGCCTCGCGGTGGGTCTTGAATTCTCCCCATCACCCCCGGCAGTGGGGTAAGGGCATTGGTCCACCAAGTCTATAACTCTATAACTCTATCAGCTCTACTTAAAAGACGCTGATTCTGTACACTCTCCTTTTGCCTGCACTCTGCGCATGGGAAACCGTAGTTCTCTCCAAATCCTCGGTCCGATCCGCAGGATTTCTTGACTCAGGGCCTGTTAGTGGCACTGCATACTCCCGGCATAACTAACCGGCAACTCCAGACTCTGACTAATCTCGAACGAAGAAGAACTACTCTCGCACGAAGAACCACTACTCACCGGAGTTGGCTACTAAATATAGAGCTAGCCCCGCCCCTCATGATGTCAACAGGACCTCCCCTCGTGCTCATGCCTGCAGCAGAGTCCAGGCCTGCGTCTATCATTCAGGATAGGGCTATAAGGGGGGAAAAACCCAGGATGATTACTGGTGCCTGATCTTAACAGGACTTACCACAGCAGAAGGAAGATAGGTATAGCCTGTGCTGTTTACAGGGGGCTACACTAGTAATACACAGATATATTAAATCAGGAACACGGTGCATAGGGTGGAAATCGCAATATAAGATACTTAATGTAAATAGTTTATATCTACACATGTGCATCTTCCAAACTACTCTATACAGTATGCGTTTGTAATGGAGTTCCTGGTGTTTGTGTGACCTGATTTATGTTCCTGGTTTGTATAGAGCTATTTGGAAACCCATACTTGCGTGCAAAGCCGTAGGCCAGTAACTGGATTGCTTTCCAAGCTGTAACTATAGGTCTAGATTCAGCCATGTGGAAGGATGTATTGCTCACAGAAAAGTGAGATGTATAAAACTAGCGATACTTTTATTGATCATCGTGTCCCACAGAACTATGCATATTAAATAATGCTATAAGTCAGGCGCGGCCAACTCCAGTCCTCAAGGGCCACCAACAGGTCAGGTTTTCAGGATATCCCTGCTTCAGCACAAGTGGCTGAGTCTCGGACCTGACCCGTTGGTGGCCCTTGAGCACTGGAGCTGGCTGCGCGTGCTGTAAGTTATACACCGTTGTGATATTTGTGTCTATAAGATTAATGTAGGGCTGACTGTAGGGGTTTGAACACTAGGCTTGAAGCTGAATGAAGGAGACGCAGAAATGTGCTCACTGCTGCTGTGGCACAAAGCCGGTTACCAGTAAAATTGGTCTTGTGTCCCCCTTGACCTTTGCATTGTTAGTCTGCAGTGAGCATGGTGAAGTCACCCATTCCTCCTTCACTCTGACAGTCTGCAGCTGGGAAAAGGGCTTTGGAATTTTTCTCCTCAGCAAGTGACTTTTCCTCTGCTGAAGCGCTGACAAGATTTACCTTTTTTTGTTGTTAAATATAGTCTAATTTATTACCTTACATTGGGATTGCAGTGAAGTGGAAGAACTCAACATCTACTGTACCATAAAGAAATAATTTTAACATTATTATTATTAATATTATTATTGTAAGGTTTATTTAACAGCTTTTTAACTGTATACCCAAACACCTAACAGGACCAGTAAAATGATATACAGCAGAATATACAATGCATGCTGCAGGGGTATGAGCTGGGAAGAGGTGACATAATAATACAATATTGCAGTCCTTACCACGCCTACTTGAAGCACTAATTAACCCGTTTACTGCCAGAAGGGACGAAGCTTCAAATAAGCACCGGTGAAACCAGTATATATTCTAATGTAGTTATTAGTCTGCACTGCATTTTTTAATAGTTTGTAAAATTAGAAAAACATTTTGCATATTTATTTATTTATTTTTGGTAAAAATCTTTCTTTTTTCTATGTGTACTTTGGATATTGAATAAAGCTGCTGAGTTCAGACACTTGCAATTCATTTTGGCCTCATTGAATTAGTCTGCAGAAAATATCACTAGACATGATTCTTCCCCTCGATATGTTGTACATAATGAGTCTTTACATGCATTTGAACCAGTGACCAGGCCTTGTCTGTCCCCCACACCCTCCGAGTACCAGCCTCTCTCATTTGAATGCTGAAGAATGAGGGGTTTGTGTCTTCCCCTAAGTGTTGTGTTGGTTATGCAAAAGAGATATCGCAGGGCAGCTGCTATATCTGCGGTCCCTTCCCCCACCGCGTCTCCTGCTTACATTGCGCATGCACAAGGGAGCACTCCCTGCCTTTGGAGGAATATCTATTTTCAGCTGCCCCTATGTCCCCAGCTCTCTGCTCTCTCTGCTTCAGCGTTGCACATTGTCCCTGCCTATAGAAAGCTTTGCTGCGTAAAAGCTTTTTCAGTTCTACCCATGCCTGCCAGCTCCCGTTGCAATTAAAGAGTAATCTTTTCTAAATGGCACTAACTCAAATCTAAATCCTTTCTTCATGCCACATAAGAGGATGAATCGCTGTTTTTGTAAAAACAGATTAATGTTTTGGGACGCTGTCCAGTCTGCTGGTCCGTAGTACAATGTGCTGGTTTGGCTATTGGGGCACAGCACGTAAAACCTATTTCATGCTTTATTTTGTATATTTCAGTGTGCGGTCTCGTATGTATAAGAACAAGTTGCCAGCCAATATAACAATGGTGCGTAAATGGTATTACATTCATTAGATTACAGCGAATACAAATAGCACATTCACACATCTTAGGCCCGGGCCATAGAGGCTTCAGGAGAGCGGAGGCGCGCTAACGCTGAGGCGCGCTAACGCTGAGGCTCGCCTGCTTAAGTCAGCGCAATTCCACGGACTTGCAGGCGAGCCAGCGTACGCGAAGGGAGCCGGGGGGGAGGTGGTTGGAGGCGGAGCAGTGACGTCGCTGGGCCAATCGCCCGCGACGCACTGACGTCACGGCGCCGTGACGTTGACGCTGCTTCAGGCTGATTGGATGTTTTCAGCCGACAGCGCGCTGAAAAACAGCTTGGCGCTCGGCTGAAACCTCCATCTCCTTAGCACGCCTGCGGACGCTCGCATGAGCCCCCTCTCAAGGCATCCTCATTGAGGATGCAGGGGCTCAGCGCTGAGCGTCCGCACGGCTCAGCGCGACCTGTCCTTCTATGGACTCGGCCTTAGACAGGTCTGAAGCCCTGCTTTTCCCCATTATATCTTAGGCTACGGCCCCGGCGTCGGTGTCTGTTCCCCGGTCTGTGCAGAGCTGCAGGGGGAAAGATGGCGGGTTTGGGGGGGGGTGCGCCCTGATGTCACCCGGCAGGTTCGCCCTCATTGGCTGAACCGCCAGGGGGCGTGGCAAGCGCTCCATCGCCAGTTCTGAAGACAGTAGCGGGCCCGGCCCTGATGAGGGGCGGTTCTTGTCCCTGCAGCGCACGCCATAGTGTGCGCTGCAGCAGGCAGCGGGGACCTAGGCTTAGCATACAGTGCTTCCACTGCAGCCAGGGATTCTGGGTAATGACATGCAAGTGAGCACACAGTGCATTAATTAGATTGTAAGCCTGTGATCAAGGATTTTATCATATTGTTCTATTTATGTCTTCAGCATTTGCTGATATGTTGATCTCATCTTTTGTTCCGATTGACCAATCTGTATTTTAGTTCGTACAGTGCTGAATACATGTTCAGTGCAATATAAAAATAGAAATGAATAAACTCCTATAATAGAACTGAACCATTATTTGAGAGCATTGCCGATTTCTAAGCAATTCTAAGATCACACAGCGCTATTACGTAACCACCCAATGGGGATCGTGATCCAGGAAGCAGCCAATTAAAATAATTCTTAATGATACGTTTTATTTTCTAGAAAATAAAACGTTCGTTCTCCTGTGATCGGCGAAGAGGGCCAAAGATGCAAAGTTCTGTGGGGAAGATCATGTGACCAGGCAGTCACTAGATACAATTGGTGCACTGCTAGAGAGGGGGCAGGGCTCACAAAGGGGTGTGCCAGAGTCTGTTTCAGAAGAGGAAGGGGATGTGACTTTGTAAATGGTTGCTACAGAAACAAAATGCTTGTTACATTATAATACATTAAAAATGTAATACAGAGCTGATTGACTTTAAAAAATAAACACAAACTTGTAGGATATTGCTTGGTCTGCAGCTTTAATATGACAAAGTTCTGTGGGGAAGATCATGTGACCAGACCGTCACTAGATACAATTGGTGCACTGCAAGGGAGAGGGCCGGGCTCAAAAAGGGGTGTGCCAGAGCCTGTTTCAGAAGACGAAGGGGACTTTGTAAATGGTTGCTATAGAAACAAAAAATGCTTGTTACATTACAATATATGAAAATGTAATTGAGTTGTTTAAAAAAAAAATGGTAAAAGTATTATCATAGCACAGAACTGATTAAAAAAACCTACATGTAGGATATTGCTTGGACTGCAGCTTTAAAGTAGCATTCCGTTAAAAAAAAAAGTTTAATAAACACTCCCCCACAAAGGGTCTATAGCGCAGAACCGCGTTATTTTAAGCTCCAGGACCCCCTGCTTACCAAGACACCGCTATAGTTGCGGCTGGCGCTCCATTGAGGCTTAAATCCCCTATGGTAAACATGCCAACAGGAAGCCGCGACAGATGACATCATAGCTTTCTTTGGGCTCCGGTACCGCAGGAGATTAAGGTCGCCATATTGTCCACGGAGCCGGGCATGCTACTGGCAGCACCTACGGAGGTAAGCATCTCCGGCAGCAGGGGTCCCTGCAGCTGAATCCAATGCCTTTGAGACCCCCTGCTTTCCACCTAAAGGGGGAAATCCGAGGCTGAACTCCTCCTTTAATTATCTGATCTGTTGAGTAACAAATGTGCAAGAAATATTATGTTCTATAATGTTAAGAGTGTTTGCACTGAATACTGTTGGGAGGTGACAGGTAGGGTTAGAATGGCCTCGTCTCTGTTTCTTCCTTCTGTTTTGCTTTGTACACTCAATAAACTCTCTCAGTCACGTACAGAGGTTTATAGGTATCAGCAACTGTGTTACAATAACTCATAACAATATAATATTCGGGGATTGACACTTTTATACACTACCATTATAGTACTTTTTTTTTTTTCGCAGTGAACTTTATTTATCTTGAATAACTTGTGTTGGGGTATAGACTACTGCTTTATTTGATTCTTTTGCAGATAGTGGTGCATTTTAATGGACCAATAAAATAATTTGGGCAGTACGGTGGCCTTATGAAATGCACAGTATAACTTTCTTATATTTCTGGCCCACATGTTTAAAATTAGCTCTCAAAAACCAAAATACTGTACCATTATTTGACAGTTGTATGAGTCCCCCCTTTTTATTTTTTACAAACAATTCAATACTACAACACTGAATATTACGAGGGGGGGGGCATTTGAAAGGGGGTACAGAAGGAAAAAGGGTGGGTGTAGGAGTTCTCAATCCCTGTCCTTGTTTCGATCCATCAAGTAGTTATCAACAAATCCTGGTTACAAAATTATAATGTAGGCAGGTGCTTTTTAAGTAGGTGCAGGTATGTGCGAAGCTAAAATCTCTGGCACCCTGCTAAAAATGTTTGTTTTTAATGTGGGAACACTGTATGGGTGTTCAGTGTTAAACATCACAAGCTCTTACAGCATGAATGTTCCTTTAAACCAGTATTACGTGTTCTGTATCAACCCTCCACTTCCCACACTGACAACATGCTGCAAACACAAGTTAGACAATGCTGGTTGGACACTTAAGTGACTGAGTGGGAGGAACTTTTGTTGCAAGTCAAGTGAAAATGCCAAAGCAAGCTCTGTTTTCTCCAAGAAATACACAACATGGAATAAAAAGATAACACCAAATGCATTTGCAGAATATGTCACCCCCACATCTAATGGCTTTTTCTGGAACGGGTTTGAAGAATACATGTAAGGGAGCTTTGTGGAGCTGGGCCTAGGTGAATTATTCTAAAATGTGCTCTACTCTTGGTGCTTCCAGTTGGTTCTCAGCCATATCATTGTGTGCTCATGCGGAAGGAAGACGGTACAGGCGTGTAGCCCAGCTCCAGGCTAAATCCGGAAGCTGAGTTCACTCTGCAGATTGTGGTGTATATTCTGCGATCTATTCTTGTGCTGGTCGATGTACGGTTACAAAATAACTGTATTTAACTTCAGATTTTCTAGTTGATATGTGCGTCACATAATTGAAAGAAAACATTTTTTTTAAACAATAATTTCAAACAACTGAACATAAAAGAAATTCAGGAGGAAACCAAGAAAGAGAACACGTCATAATGAAGTTCTGATCATGAGATGACAAACCGTCCAGTGGGCAACGTCTTCCGTGGGCTACGACCGACCTGATTTACCCACATCCTTCAAAAACAAATGTCCCTTCGCTCGCCGCACTGTTCAATCAAGAGTCACTTAGGCCTCGGGCATGGTCAGCGCTTATGCACTGAGGCGCGCTGAGGCATACTGCTGCTCGGCACTGAGCCCCTGCAGCCGCAATGAGAGCGGCTTTAGCAGGGGCTCGCGCACGCTTGCGGAAGCGTGTGTCTCACCGAGTCTTGAGATTTCCCTGCTTGCCGGAACGCAGGGCCGGTCACGTGATCGGGCGCTCCGTGACGTCTGGCCCGCCCCCGTCCCGCCCCCTGACGGCGCGCTGTGTAAGGCCAGGGAAAGCACCGTTAAAGGCACTATGTCCCAGGCCTGGATCTTTTAAACATTTATTTGGCAGAATTCATAACCAAACGCACAACGTTTTTTGGGGGAACCCCCTTCCACAGGTGCACGATTTACACACTTAACGCTTTGTACGGTTGTATGTTTGTTTGTGAGTGTATAAAAACATATATGCATGCCTGGTATAGTTACAATAGGTTAGCCTAATGTCAAAGAGCAAAAGCCCATGTCACATTCTGGATTAAAGTAAGAACATTCCACAGAAAAACATGAACCTTTCTTTTTTTTTTTTACCCCCGTCAGCTACTGAACTGTAAAATTGTAAGTGACGGAGTTAACCTTCTAATCAAAAAGCATTTCTGATCAAGTTGTTTAAAAATAGCCGGCAGCCAGTCTCCAGGATCATGTGACCACGGCTCGTTTCCGTTCTGCGTGAGTAATGTGAGAGTGCCGCATGAGGTTAGGGAGGGGGGGGGGGAGAGAAGGAAACCCCGGGATTCTTACTTCCTGTTGTGCTTCAATGCTGGTCAGATGTGTCATGTCATGTAGGATTATATTCTGCTGGAGCAGAAGTGGCTTAGAAAACCTTGTAACCCGAACCTAAGAGCACATGCAATTCCTTAGCAGAAAAACACATATTTTTCATCAATAACTACACGTTTGGTAAAGATGCTTTTTAAAAAAAATAACTCGGTTTATTACTTGTGAATAAGGTAGAAGTGTAGGAGGGGAGGAGGTTATAGAATAAAGAAGGGATGGGGGGGAGGGGGTAGGATAGGAGGGAACAGAATTTAAACAAGGGGATAGGACATTCCAGTTCCATTACATAGGGTGATAACTTTTAATGGCTAGCTGATGTTATGAGAGAATTGCAAGATTTTAGAGACGCTCAAGTCCCCTTTTCCTTTGTGGTTCTAAAAGCTTCCAATTTTGTAATGGCGCCAGTTAACCGTTAAAATGTATCGTCTGTACCCTGCATGTGGTGTTACGCTGCATTGCTGAGAGGATTACACCGATCTGACGAAACAGACGCTGGTGGGTTGGCGTCATTATTTACAGTCCAGTGACGATCGGGTGGATCAGCAAAGAATATTATCAAGTAAATGTGGGTTCCCCCATTCCAGGTAATAACCAGACCAAAGATCAGAACACCACGTGTATGACATGCTCCGTGCCCACTATATGCAAAATCACCCCTTCAATAAAATAAGTCTTATACCAGCACCATGGTCCATTTCATTATTCTGCAGGAAAGTCATTCATCAAGAAAATAATTTCCAAATAACTTAGATCTAAATACAATATAAAACAGGGATATCCTTAAAACTTGAGCTGTTGGGGCCCTTGGGGAGATGTTGGCCACCCTTGGTGTAGAGTCAGACTCTAGTATGAGAAACATGTATTTTTATTTTAGGACTGAATTTGCAGATAGTGTGCATCGGTCATGCCATAAAAATGGTGTTTCACTTTGTAGATTAAAGCTCATTAGAAAGGAGTTTAGAAAATTGAGGTATTAAGTTAAAAATGTTTTGGTCAATATTTCTCCCGATTACTGGAGGATTTCACTGAGAATATGATACAGATGAAAAAGCAAAGGCTAATAATTAGGGGCCTTTTAAATAAGTCTTGGACTTTAAATGTGCATCTATTTTAGGAGGTAAAACAATAACTAAATGTATTAAAGGCTAAAGTCCAAGCAAAGTCACTCACAAGACAATAATCTGTCCAATATAAATTAGTTCATCACTGAATATTACTGTGACCGTTTGTGTCTGATGGCTCTGCTTCCACACGTTGGTGTTTACGGATCAACGTGATGTGCCCTTGATTCTCTGGCAAGAATTTAGCCAGAAGCAGAACATCTGGAACACAGCTGCAAGCCGGGAGAGCCCATGCCAAGGATCGATTCCGTGCAATCAGTGCTCAGCATGGTGTCTGCCACGGGCACTGTCATTCAGCTCCAGTTACTCGCCACTACCCTATTTAGCCATCTCTGGGGCTCTAGTACAATCGTCCAGTTACCTTAGATTTTAATTATGTTAAAATATTTACATTTGAGCATACATTTCTAACTTATCGCTTAACTCCCTAAGTGCCGGAACAAGCAGTCTATTGCATTACTGTTTCATTTACAGGCACCTGAGGTTATAAGGTTACTGTTAACAGATTTATCAGCACCCAACACATATTATGTGTATGTATGTGTATGTATGTATGTATATATATATAAATATAAAATATATATATATGTTCCTTTACATCCTCATCCCAAATGACTTGAGACCCTGTAGAATATTTTTGTAAATCCAACTTTATCTCTAATTTAGAGACTTAACGTTTCAGGATCACTGTAGTGCCTTTTCCTAACGAAGTTATAAACTCCTAACGAGAGCAGTAATGATATTTTCTGATCCTTTTATAATGCTATAAAAGTTCTATTATGCAACAAATAGCATTGCGCTCCATGTTTTTACTGCAGTGTTTTATGTTATTTCCCAATTTTAACACCAGCTTAAGTTCGCAATATGAGCAGCTAATAAATTCCATGATACTTATGTCCGTATTAGGTGATGGCTTTTTTATTTGTACTAACAATTGATATTATAAGACAAGTTTTGCTGACCTGAGGAAGAGAGAGAGCTCTCAAAAGCTTGTCTTATAATATCAATTGTTGGTCCAAATAAAAAAAGGTCTCACCTAATACTGAAGTACTCATTTACTCTGCGTTATTGCAACTTAACTTCTACTTAATTCTTTATTTATTGCAAGAACGTTTTAATGGAAATTAAATATATTTTGAATGGAGAAAGAGAAGCTTTAAAATGAATGACAGCCTGCAATGTATTTACAGAACTCACCCATCCTGTCATAATGACAAGTAACAGATTGCATTCAATCTGCACTTCTTAATTACATGGGCCCTCGTTATCCAGCTATAGGAATACAGCTAATCACGGGAAATACATGTGAATGAGGTTCACACATTTCTTTGCAATACTGTAGCTGCCAAAGGATTTTATATAAATAAAGAAATAAATACTTATAGTCCAAAGTAAAATTGATTTAAAGGCTCATTGGCAATAATCTATACCGGCTTCACATGATCGCACCGCTTTACCAGGACTGGTTTCACATATCCAATCTCAAGACTCTGGGGCTTAATTTAAGCCCCTTATGTAAGAATAAAGCCCAGATTGGATAGCCATGTAATAAAGATACCCAGCTCGGATATTAAATCTGACATTTTTTATTCATGTGTCCAAAATGCTATTGATTATACACACAGACTGCAGGCTGGTTCTGTAAACCCTGCAGACTTCATTATAAGATGTTGTGTGACTCACGAGGTAGGCAGGATGATGTGCTTGTATCCTTGATCCTCCTGACATTTTTCAAGATGAATTATTTCATGTTAGTTGTCACCTGGTTGTCCTAAAACTGCAGAATAAAGTCTTATGTGACTCAGATATTCAAATATAGTCTTTTACGACTCGCATGAATAGTGGAGCGATGCATTGCAAGGGAGAGGGAAACGGAGTATCCAGGTAATTAGAACACGCTGTATAAGAAAGCATATCTACGTTATATTTTGCTGTCTGGTCGCTTTGCATTTGGACACCTCTAAGATATCGTAACAACATTTTGCATGATGGTTTCCGAGACCAAGGAGCAGGGTTTTGTCTGTTTGGATACATTCTATCTTTAATTCTATGAGTTATTACTATTTCATTAAGCAAGTCAGCCACTGGCTGTTGTACCTGGTAGGCTATGTATCTGGGGCCGTCATAATGCACATAGCCTGGGGGCAGATAGCAGATAAAGAGAGAGAGAGAGAGAGAGAGGAAGTCAGTTGGCACGTGAGGAGAAAGTACGAATGCTGGAGAGGGAGAGAGGCGGAAAGGATGGGGGCATCATAAGGTGTTAAAGAAGTGATGGGAGGGCAAGAGGGGAGGTGGTGGGGAGAGATGAGAGAGCGAGAGAGAGGAGGGGAGGGGTGAGGTGGTGGGGAGAGATGAGAGAGAGCGAGGGGAGGGGAGGGGTGAGGTGGTGGGGAGAGATGAGAGAGAGAGGAGGGGAGGGGTGAGGTTGGTTTCTTATTATTCCCAAGTAATGCCGGGTACCTTAAACTAGTAGATGATAATCCTAATATATAATTTGACTGATCATCCCACAGAAATGAGTCTTAAAACACTGAACAGGTATGGTAAGCAGAGCTTAAATACTATTGATCATTCATTCTGCCTTTCTTGCAATATTCGGAAATGTAGATGTACCAAGTGGTCCCTTTTGTGCTCTCATTTTATGAGCATTGGCATGTCAGTCTCTTCTGTCCCCACTGACAGGCATTTACTAATGCCGGGTATAATATGCGATTCGGCATTCGCAGCTATTTAAGTCAAAAGCAGCTAATGCCCTGTTGGGGTGCGATACCCTGCATTGTGTCTTTGTAAATCCCAGAGATAAAGTGTTAAATAATTGCAGCAGATAACGTATGCTTCCCCCAGTGATTATACCTGGAAAAAACCCTGATTTTATATGTGTGTGTGTGTGTGTGTGTGTGTGTGTGTGCGTGTGTGTGTGTGTGTGACCCAGTTATGCAGTAGGCCGAGGCTTTGAAAGGCAGACTGAAAATACTATTATCTCTTATTCCATACATCTCTGGGAAATGTAATTGCATATTGTCTCCATTGATTTGTAACTTGTACCATTAAAGTTTAATACAGGGGAGCCTAAGGGTAAAAAGATCAAACGGACTCGATTTCAGTTAAATATGACATCCCTGTGAGGTGGAATAGGGTTTCCTGGTCGATTAGATTGTTTCTGGAGGAGAAAAGAAATCTGTGAAACCATGGTGATGTGTATTATTACTATAGTGAGGTTTCCTCTGTAATAAAAGTGCAGTCCTGCCCTGGTTGGCTATAAATCCCTACTGTAAGTGCCCCATATGCTCGCAGCATTGTAAGGTATTTGTGCTTGTGAGGTGCAGAGGTCAGGTACAGTATACATTTGATAAACAGATGAGTGTGGCTTAAATTACCAAGGATCTTCTGCAAAAGAAATATACAGTTTAATAACCTTGTTCACCTGGTTAATTTTGGAAATCTTCCTTGATTTTTTATTAAATAATTTAATGGGGACAAAACGTTAGCAAATTGACGGTAGTAACATAATAACATAATGTTATTATGTTCCTACTGTTTCTGTACGATCTTCCTACCAACCAATTAGATTGTAAGCTCTTCGGAGCAGGGACTCCCTTTCCTAAATGTTAATTTTATGTCTGAGCACTTCTTCTCATTGTGTTATTTACATCTTATTATTTATAGGATTGTAACTATTACTGCTGTGAAGCGCTATGTACATTAATGGCGCTATATAAATAAAGACATTAATTCAACATTAATAGGCTAAAAGTATGAGACTTCCGGTGACGTCAACGGGTATGGATCACTAGCAAGGGGGCCCCTAGGATCCTCCCAAATAAAACATATATAAAACACATTTCCGACGAAGAAAAACGGACCAAAAAACCCTCCAAAGCACAATTAGGTTACAATGGAAACATTAACAAATTCTTTTGAAATACTTTTTCTTTTTAAGTTACCAGTTACATACTTTTAGCTTATTGTTTTGTTTCAAATAGTTTTCATTGTTTTTTTTTTCAGTTTCGTGAAACAATAATAACATATAAAGATAAACCAATCCTATCCGACGATAACAGAGAATAGTGCGGTATGATGCAGTTCGAGACAACACAACACAACACAACACAACACAACACACCAATAACATACAGTGCGGGGGAGGGAAAGAAGGCGACCAGCCGAGCTCCGAGACATCAGTACTTAATCAGTACCAAGCTTACATTTCTACCTTTCATCTCTTCCAATGCATGGATAATAGTGAGAGAATAATATGCTGTGATTGGGGAGGTACCGTTAGGATATTTTAGCTCAGATTTGTTTCCTCATGGATTGGGAGTGTTTGGAAACAATATAGTAGCCTGGGTAATACATTCATCTTTATTGAGGTCATTCTACCTACCCAGGATATTTGATGATTGTTCCACTCTAGTAGGTCTTTTCTAATTTTATCGATTTTAGGCAGGGGGGAGGGAGTAGTTGCATTGGTATAGTTTAACACAACACAGTATATCGGCGCCTAGATACCGTATAGTTTATCGTACTCTTTAAAATATTAGCCCCTAAGTATTTGATGTGCGAGACTCGCCATTTATATTGGAATTTTTTGTGTAGGAGCCCAGTTTCGTTATCTGGGAGATAAATAGTTAGAATTTCTAACTTGTCAGTATTGATCTTATAACCTGATAGTTCAACTCCTCAACCGGGACGTTTTTTTTGTGATATTTACTTAATGGGTGGATCCCTATAATTTATATTGTGAAATTCGGAGGAACTCCAACCCTCTATCATAGTGCCTCTGAGATTAGATGCATTGTAAGGAACCCCAACCCTCTCTAATAGCGCCTCTGAGATTAGATGCATTGTAAGGAACCCCAACCCTCTCTAATAGCGTGTCGGAGATCAGATACATTGCAGGGAACCCTGATCCTCTCTAATAGCGCGTCTGAGATCAGATACATTTTAAGGAACCCCAACCCTCTCTAATAGCGCGTCTGAGATCAGATACATTGTAAGGAACCCCAACCCTCTCTAACAGCGCGTCTGAGATCAGATACATTGCAAACTCTTATATTTGGTACAATTTTCAAATTATCTGGAAATTGCAGGGAACCCACGGGTTCGAACCCCGGTTGAAAACCACAGCACTATAATGAGAAAACGGTTAAAGGAACATTTTGCCCCCTTTGTCCTGTTATACTGTGGAAAGTTAGCCAGGTGTGTACAGGTGTGTACAGGTGTGTACAGGTGTGTACAGGTGTAGAAGACCAAGTATTTGATAAGAAATCTGTTTCAGGAACCCAGTGACATTTTCACAGGTTGATTAAATGTATCTGAGGAAGCGAGGTTTATTTATTTTATTGACCCGCTACTTGGGACTGCACCTATAAATGAAAGACATCTATTATCCCGATCAATGGCTTTCACTGGCAGTTTCCATGACAACGCTGGGTGTATTGATTCAGACCTTTGATTTGTAAAGGCGCAAACCACCCTGGTCACCCCCCCCCCCCCCCCGTTTTTTTTTAATTGATAGGAAACGGCCACGGGGCCCCGCAGCTGAACCGCACTAATTTCAGGTGTATCCATGATACATAATGGTTAAAGTGCCGCCAGTTCTGGGTATTTAAAGCCCCCGCTTCACGCTGGTCGCATTTTCCTATTGGCCTGTGTAACGTGGGAGATTTAAAGGCCATTTTATTTCCCCTCATACCGGCGGCGTCTTCCCCGGTAGGTATCTTGGGAACCACTCATTTTAGCGGTAAATATTTCTAAGCATCTTCATTTTCTTAATGAAAAACTTTTGGAATTACGACATAGGCTGTTTGTTATTAATTGATTTTATTATTGCACAATTCTAAAATTACAAAGGTTTTCAATTATTTGTATTACATATGTTTAATTAAAATGTA
Source organism: Ascaphus truei (assembly GCF_040206685.1). Taxonomy (NCBI): domain Eukaryota; kingdom Metazoa; phylum Chordata; class Amphibia; order Anura; family Ascaphidae; genus Ascaphus; species Ascaphus truei. The sequence goes on from NC_134499.1 coordinate 39,648,084, forward strand.
GGTAAAATCAGTTAAAAATACCCCATTTATATTTAAATATACAGGAGTTGAAACCGTCACGTTAACGCGCTCTGCAAACTATTAGTTGATAGCATGATGCACAGTACTCGTTTATGTTGCAGTATTGGAGAGGCGTGGTTCTAATAATGATTTTCTTCTCTGTACAGGGATGATTCACTCTTTCTTTTTAGATATATGCGGCCGGTTTAATTACAGTCATTGGAAGAGGCTGAGCCGTCAGTCCGGAGAAATGAAATGTGTTTCTTGTTAGAGCTGCCGGGGCTGTCACTTTCCTGTGGCCGATTAGACGAGATGAAAGCACCAGATGGATCTTAACATATAATTGTGCTATAGGTGCCTTTTTTTTGTGGCAGATTGTTCATGAAATGGAGTTTGGGCCTGAGAGTCCAATTATAGAGATCCTAACTATACAGTGAGTGGATCACCAGTAACCACAGTGGCTCCCCTGCTGCTGCCCGGTCATGCCAACATAGACCGTAATGCGGTCTTACAAACCGTGAGATACAGTGCATTGAAACAGAACTCCAACTTTTGGTTTTTAACCTTTACGATAACGACAAAATGAACCCTGGCCCTGCGGCGTTGGGATGTACTTTTTGGGATAATAAACGTAGACTAAGAATCTTCAGGTCATACATTCGATTGTTGTTTCTCAGGGACGGACGTTGGCTGTATTCACGGACTTCCTGTCAGTTACATGGATGGCGGCCTTTTTTACTTTCCGAAAATAGAAAGAGAAAGATAGGCTTTCTGAGAACGATAAAAAGTCATATTTAGGAAACTAGCCATATTTGCTAAAATCTTTTTTTTTTTTTTTTTTGTTTTCAAACAGAAACATCTGTTGATATGAGTAAGATCTAGCTTTCCAAATTTAAGGGTTTATTCTGTATCCACCAACGTGGCCAATCGGACCGCTTTCGTCCCAATGACGGATATAGGATAAGCCTCTTTAAGGTTGGAAGCTAGACTGCAAAAATGGAAATAAAGAAATATCATACTGTAGAATACATATAATATCTAACATTTGGGGGTTCATTAGAGGGACCGGGTAATTTGGGAAGAAATGTTGTAGCAGTTTCAAAGCTTTAATAAGCAGGGGTAAAATGATAAGATAAAGGTAGATAATCACGGTTTAGGTGGAACCAGCAAACTACTTCTCCAGCACTCCCGGATAAATTCACAGGGACCTTCGATTTGAGATGGAAGAAGGTAATGAGCTCCCTGCTCTGGAGAGCTTACACTCTAGAGGGAATAAGGGGCATTGTTGGAACAAAAGGTAAAGCGGCTGCTCATAGTGGGACGGAGTATGCCTCCGGGTGGAGTATGGTCCAGCCGCACAGGTGATCCCATTAAGGTTTGGGGCTGAGGATGTTGGGGAGTATTAGCGTGGATGAAGAATCTCTTCTTTAACGTTTAGATCCCTGAGATTTAACGTTCACTGATCCCTGAGATCTGCACACAGGATTTCCAGGAGATTGAGCAAAAAAAAAAGTGATGCTGTGATGGGGATATGACCCTAGTGACCTCCAGCAGATGTCACACCTTTTTAAAGGTTACACTATTTTTGGTGCCTGTCCTTGGGGTACTGCGACTTTAACGAACGGAAAGCCTTCTGCATTTGTTCTGCAGAAGGTAGGTAGATAGACAAAGGCAGTGCACTGCCTGAAAAAAAGGGAGGAGGCTAACGGTGGCAGAAAAAGAGTTCCTTTATTGGATAAAAGCATCAAGCATGACCCCTGGATGTCACAGCAAGCACACACCTACGCGTTTCGGGCCGTGCGCCCTTTATCCAATAAAGGAACTCTTTTTCTGCCACCGTTGGCCTCCTCCATTTTTGCAGGCAGTGCACTGCCTCTGTCTACCTACCTTCTGCATACTTTGTCTGGGGGACTGCACGCTGCTGAGGATACGCGATGGGAGTGCTCTACTGAAGTCTGGAAGCAAACAGTGAGTCTTCTTTGTACATTATTACTCTTCATCTCACAATGGATGGGGCAATTTATGTACTGCTCATTGTGCTGGTTAGCACTAGGTACTAGTCCCTTAGCCCTATTAGGGTGTTTCATTGTTGCTCACAATGTCATTGGAGAGGTCCTAACGGAAGAATTCATCATTTATTAAGGGGACTTGTTTTTCTTTGATGCACCGGTTACCCACACCCTGCATTTGTTCTGCAAGCTGCTCTGTAACATTTCTACAGGGAGATAGATACAAAGCAATAATATAATGTCAGAGATAAAGGCAAAGGATCGACGTGCAATAAAAAATAATAATATATATTTATCTGCTTTAGCTTTTTGTCACGTCAGCATTTTGTTGCGGTGTTGCGGTGCTTACGGCGTTTAATGTGCAGTCCTGTACCTGCCCTGAATACATGAATGGTAACATTTGGCTGCCAGCCAGCAAACACATGCACCGAAATCCTCATCGTGTTCGTGTTAAAACTGAGCGCGTTTCACATCTGGGCTGCACATAACCTGGACTTCGGATGGCAGCGAACGCGACAATTTGTTGAGCTGTTCGTAGACTTTGTGACTAGCTTTTCTAGCGAACATTCGGTGTATCAATTGTGTTTAGAATATGGGTCTTACCCACGGGAGGCAAATCCAGTTCCCAAAGGCCACCAACAGGTTGAGTTTTCAGGATATCCCTGCTTCAGCACAGGTGGTGCAGTCTTCGACTGAGCCACTGATTGAGCCACCTGTACTGAAGCAGGATATCCTGAAAACCTGACCTGTTGATGGCCCTTGACAACTGGACCACCCCTGATATAATCTTCCCCCTAATTCCTATTTCGGTTGAGATAAGGCCTAAAAGACGGAGATAAGCTTGGACTGATATCTGCTTTACATGCAATAATTCCTTTTTATAATGTTAATCACACATTATGCACTACTGACAGGGCTAGATATATATATTTATGCTAATTATTATGCTTAAAACGTTTAAAGCGTCTAATTGTACAGTCAACTTTTGTGCTAAAATGTGTTATTTAGGTCAACATATTTAGACAAAGCTGAAGAGAATGGTTTTATCCGAACTTGTTCAGTTTAGCTCTTTCCTTTATACATGAATTATTAATGTTTGTTTTGGAAATTCAGATGCATTTTAATGATAAGTAACTGAAGGGCAGAAGCTTAATACTGAATAGCAGAAAAACAAATGCAGTATCGTGTGCTACATATCACTGCAGAGGGGGATAAAGGGACTTTCTTTTATCAGGGATATACATTTTACTGAACTTTGCGTGAATAAATCAAAGTGTTTTTCTTAAATACGGCCTATAAAAAGTAATTAAAAAAAATACTTCATGGCCTGTGTACTATGATCATTTTTAATTTTTTTTCTGTGCGTCAAACTTGTATTGTTAAGGCAATATTGTACAGACCTTCATAAAATGTGTCGTGTGTGTGACGGTCGTTATGTGTTAGTACACACAGGACACTGGTGTTTGAAATGAGGTTTGTGTCATGTTGGAATAGCTGATGGACACAGTTTAAATTATATCAGAATTATGGGTATTTTTACATTTATAACTATTAATAAAAATAAATTATAAGTGAAACATTGTATATAACGGCCATACTTGTGTTAACCTGTATATTGAAACATCCCGGCTGCGTCACATAAAACGGCTGATTGATACATAGCAACTGCATTTTTCTCTAACAATATAAACAGACTTTTTGGGGGTTTTACGCCGGGTTCCAGCTCGCGAATGATTTTAATTCACTTTCTTTTTTTGTAGCGCAAAGAAACATTCTTTTTTTCATACATACCATTCACGTGTGTGTCTAGCATGTGTACTGTATTATACATGTGTGTGCTGGGCACGTCTACTATATTATACATGTGTGTGCCGAGCACGTCTACTATATTATACATGTGTGTGTCTAGCATGTGTACTGTATTATACATGTGTGTGCTGGGCACGTCTACTATATTATACATGTGTGTGCCTAGCACGTCTACTATATTATACATGTGTGTGTCTAGCATGTGTACTGTATTATACATGTGTGTGCTGGGCACGTCTACTATATTATACATGTGTGTGCCTAGCACGTCTACTATATTATACATGTGTGCGCCTAGCACGTCTACTATATTATACACGTGTGTGCCTAGCATGTCTACTATATTATACATGTGTGTGCCTAGCACGTCTACTATATTATACATGTGTGTGCCTAGCATGTCTACTATATTATACATGTGTGTGCCTAGCATGTCTACTATATTATACATGTGTGCGCCTAGCACATCTACTATATTATACATGTGTGCGCCTAGCACGTCTACTATATTATACATGTGTGTGCCTAGCACGTCTACTATATTATACATGTGTGTGCCTAGCATGTCTACTATATTATACATGTGTGCGCCTAGCACATCTACTATATTATACACGTGTGTGCCTAGCATGTCTACTATATTATACATGTGTGTGCCTAACACGTCTACTATATTATACATGTGTGCGCCTAGCACGTCTACTATATTATACATGTGTGTGCCTAACACGTCTACTATATTATACATGTGTGTGCTGGGCACGTCTACTATATTATACATGTGTGTGCCTAGCACGTCTACTATATTATACATGTGTGTGCCTAGCACGTCTACTATATTATACATGTGTGTGCCTAGCACGTCTACTATATTATACATGTGTGTGCCTAGCATGTCTACTATATTATACATGTGTGTGCCTAGCATGTCTACTATATTATACATGTGTGTGCCTAGCACGTCTACTATATTATACATGTGTGTGCCTAGCACGTCTACTATATTATACATGTGTGTGGCTAGCACATCTACTATATTATACATGTGTGTGCCTAGCACGTCTACTATATTATACATGTGTGTGCCTAACATGTCTACTATATTATACACGTGTGTGCCTAGCATGTCTACTATATTATACATGTGTGTATGTGCCTAGCATGTCTACTATATTATACATGTGTGTGCCTAGCACGTCTACTATATTATACATGTGTGTGCCTAGCACGTCTACTATATTATACATGTGTGTGCCTAGCATGTCTACTATATTATACATGTGTGTATGTGCCTAGCATGTCTACTATATTATACACGTGTGTGCCTAGCACATCTACTATATTATACATGTGTGTGCTGGGCACGTCTACTATATTATACATGTGTGTGCCTAGCATGTCTACTATATTATACACGTGTGTGCCTAGCATGTCTATTATATTATACTGATGGTGCATGTGCCAATGATGCGGAGTATCTCAAGCCACCAAGAATAATCAGCAGGCGCTATCGGATAATCAGCAGGCGCTATCGGATAATCAGCAGGCGCTATCGGATAATCAGCAGGCGCTATCGGAAGTCTGTTTCTAATACTCGGTGTTGTTCTAAAGTGCAGCTTCGTTTTATGAACCTAAATGGGAGCTCGAATGAAGAGAATTTAGCTATTTACTATTCCTATATCTGTAATTAAGGGAAAGCCTTTAGCATAAAGCAGGGGTGTTCAACTCCTGTCATCAAGACCCCCCAACATGTCGGGTTTTATGGCTATCCCAGCTTCAGCACAGGTTCATCCATATATTGTCACGTTGTACAGAGTTTTATACAAAGACATACACAAATACTTCTCTTCTATCTGTGCCCAATCTGAACACTTAGGCTTGTTCTATATTAGGTTCGGTCATGCACGTGACGCACACTTTTTGTGTGTACGGTCCGCGCTGCCGGGAGTGACGCGCTTGGAAGGTAGTGTGTGTGTGTGTGTGTGTCGTTGGGTAGCTGTCTCTGTGTGTGTTTTTGTGTCAGCTGTCAGTGTGTGTGTGTGTGTGTGTGTATATATATATATATATATATATGTGTGTGTCTGTGTGTATTTTTTAATATGATATATCTATCTACTCTTTTGAATTACTGTGAAGTTTCTTCCATACAGTGAATCTCTGATTTCTGCACTGTGCAGCTGGTTTTATAAGAGCACATACAGTATGAACATTACTGGGTGCATGGTGAATGCTTTATTTGTTCCAAGATGTAAGCTTTTATATTGTATTATTTTTGCAAATGTTAATATGTTAAAAGGTTAATTTTGATCATTTTTATAGCCAGGAAAGATATCATTTATTTTCTCCTAAAATGCCTGGGCAAATTCTTTATTGTATCCAAGATATCTAAAGGTTTTTTTTCCTAAGATATGTCAGTGCTGCAGTTATTAGCAGCAATTTATAGCAAATAAAAGGCAAGATTTTTATAAATCAGTTCTCAAGACAGCTGTTGGATTTACTTGTTACCGCCAGGTACAGACTTCTCACTGCCTTCAGCGTACCACCAGCATGATACATTTGCTTGAACGAAAGCAGGATTCATTATTAAAGGATTTATTAATAATTGTGTTTGTGGATAACCGCCTTGCCCATTACAGTGCATGAAAAATCATCCATTCCCAAGCCAAATGCATGCACAGGCTGTGACTTCTCAAGGAGTTTCTCGTTGTGGTTTATTGTAGTGTATATGAAATGAGAATATCTTTGGGTGGCCACACACACACACACACACACACACACACACACACACACACACACACACACACATACATACACACATACACACACACACGCACATACGCACATACGCACACACACATACATACACACATACACACACTGCAGAGTGAGCGGTAGCGGTGCGAAAACATCGTTTTCACAGTCTTCTCCCCTATCGGCCGGCTCCATGCTCACTGCCGTGCGCGCGGCCCTTGCATAGAATGGCTGGCTAATCGCAGCCAATTATAAGTGCTGCGGGCGCACGGCGCAGCAAGCGCACCCACTATATTACGGGCCTTAGGTGGAGGTACTCTGACTTCATTGCTTGGGTAGTTGGGGGGACCCGGCCCCCTTGTCTCTTCGGAACTCTTTAAGTAGCGATCTGACTACTCGGGGTCACTACAGGAAATCCTGATAGGTCTCATGGTGCTTGACCCAGTACCTTGCTGTCTGTTTTTGGGAACTGCCACTTCCACAGACTGATGGGGACCGTTGGCACTGATCCGTGGATAGAGCTGATCAGCAGGCACCCGGGGGCCCTCTTTCCTGAGACCCTCTATGGCGTGCCGTATTCCTTTTACTAAACTGTATAGGACTATTTTTACGCCTTTAGGGGCTCCTTACACAAGGGGTTCTGGCCCTATCTGCAACATAAACAGGGGGCCTGGTCTATGCAGTCACCGTATTATCATGCCCATCTATACTCCCGAGGCTCCGCTCCTCTGGACCTCCAGGAACCTGACCTTCCTGAAGTCCCTCCTTAAATACCCCTGTGGGACAATGGGACTATGGATCCCCATACAACCAGGGTAGGGTCGTTTTTAAACACCACAAGTCCCTATGGAAATAGGTTACAACAATGGGCAGCCTGTAATTTCTGTAGAATTTGAAAAGTCAAACAAACAAGATATCAGTAGCTCGTTGGGATAAAAAAAATGTATATATTTGGTTTGTGATCAACTGAAAATACTGTTTTAACCCTTCACCTGCCAGATTGGGCCCGCAGCACACTTCACAAGAAAGGGTTGCAGCACAGTATAATGATCTCTATCCACCAAGAATGATCAGCGGGAGCTATCGGAGATCCGTTTGTTATCCGCAGTGTTGCTCAAAAGCGCAGCTTTGTTTCATGTCTAGAAGGGTCACCCTGAACCTCAATGGGAGTTTAATTGGACTGAATTTGCGATCACTATAATTTAATTAAAGCCTTTTGTGGAAAGGATCCTTGCCGAGTCCCTTTGCATGCTGTTCCTATGGCTTGGTTTGGATATTCAGTCTTTTTTAATTACTTTTTTCTGAAGGAGATAATGGTTCGTCTTTCTCTTAAGATAAATCATATTTTATATCTTGGAATTGATATGGTGACTACTGTTCAGAGTGCTGATAAAAAGTAGTGATACTGTGCTGGGCTGCATGCTCCTGTAAGACCGGGCAGCTCTCAGAAATGTATGCTATGGTGTTATTCCACAAGGCAAAATAGTGATATCTCATTTTCCTTGGATGTCCAAGCTTTACTTCGTACATAGTAGTAAATTTTTACGTCTATTCAATAACTAGCCTTGGAAGTTTTATTTTTCCAAACAAATGAAGTGTGATTCATTATTTTCCACCTATTGCTGGAGCGTAAAAGAGAGAACCTGGCAGATGTGAGCAGATGTGAGCCTCCGGAGAGCGTCGGGAAAATGTCATGTTGTGCCATTAATTAGTCGGCTTCTCTCTAGGGAAATTTTTAGCTATGGATTTTAAAAACTATATGTCTTGGATGAACGGGTTTCTTTAATCTCCCTTGTGTACAAAGAAATACAGTTGCATTGCCGGTGAATTATGGGGCCTGAATATCCAATGCTCACAGTGAGTTACGGCATCACCAGCAGCACACCCCATACACCTGAGAATCTCCCGTGGGCAATATTCTTGATATGACCCATGGGCTATAGGCAGAATTTTTTGCCTATTTAAATCTGATTGTAGCCTGCTTGCTGATAAATCAACAAGTGTAACTTTGTAACACAGATATCTTCAAAGTAACTGATCGTCGGTACCTTCGGATTAATATGCCCATCAGAAGATATATTCACATTCTTTCACATTCACATTTTTTGTTATGGGATACGCTGATTATCCGAGGATCTAATCTGAGGGAGCAGCTGTCACCGAGATCGTCGTTGTCCCTCTGCTCCATAGCCTGGTAGATTATTTTACTGATAAATGACTTTATGAAGAATAGTAACAGAGAAACAGAATATCAACAACGATAAAGATACAATAAACTGTCTTGCTTTATAAAGAAGAAAATACAATACAGTACTTGATGTAATATAAAGGGAATTTCTATATCTATATTAGCATATATTCATATGTGCGTTAAGAGCTGGTTTGATTAACATATCAACTATTTCTTTGAGCACCAATATTTGCTTTTGGTTTTAATATGCAGATTGACCCCCCACAGCCCCCCAGACACACACTATTGAATATATAGATATAGGGTCATACTAACTAAGCAATGCTACTCCATCAGACACCTGTGACAGGTATCATCCAGTTCCAGGAGGCACCTGGGAAGTAAGAACACTTGGTCCATAATGTTAGAGCATCGGAGTGTCTCAGAACGGTGATAGATTGTGTGTGTGTGTGTGTGTGTGTGTGTGTGTGTGTGTGTGTGTGTGTGTGTGTGTGTGTGTGTGTGTGTGTGTGTGTGTGTGTGTGTACACAGCAACCTGTCTGAAAGCAACAAAATCGAATGCATCTGTGGAAATGTTTCTCCCAGACACACCGCCGGATTGTGGCCCCGACTGGGAACGGGGCAGACACACCGCCGGATTGTGGCCCCGACTGGGAACGGGTTCAGGCACACCGCCCGGATTGTGGCCCCGACTGGGAACGGGGCAGACACACCGCCGGATTGTGGCCCAACTGGTAACGGGTGCAGGCACACCGCCGGATTGTGGCACCGACTGGGAACGGGGCAGGCACACCGCCGGATTGTGGCACCGACTGGGAACGGGGCAGACACACCGCCCGGATTGTGGCCCCGACTGGGAACGGGTGCAGGCACACCGCCGGATTGTGGCGCAGACTGGTAACGGGGCAGACACACCGCCCGGATTGTGGCACCGACTGGGAACGGGTGCAGGCACACCGCCGGATTGTGGCACCGACTGGGAACGGGTGCAGGCACACCGCCGGATTGTTGCACCGACTGGGAACGGGTGCAGGCACACCGCCGGATTGTTGCACCGACTGGGAACGGGGCAGACACACCGCCGGATTGTGGCACCGACTGGGAACGGGTGCAGGCACACCGCCGGATTGTGGCGCAGACTGGGAACGGGTGCAGGCACACCGCCGGATTGTGGCGCAGACTGGGAACGGGTGCAGGCACACCGCCGGATTGTGGCGCAGACTGGGAACGGGTGCAGGCACACCGCCGGATTGTGGCGCAGACTGGTAACGGGTGCAGGCACACCGCCGGATTGTGGCGCAGACTGGGAACGGGTGCAGGCACACCGCCGGATTGTGGCGCAGACTGGGAACGGGTGCAGGCACACCGCCGGGTTGTGGCGCAGACTGGGAACGGGTGCAGGCACACCGCCGGATTGTGGCGCAGACTGGGAACGGGTGCAGGCACACCGCCGGATTGTCTCACTGACTGGGAACGGGTGCAGGCACACCGCCGGATGTCTTTTTTTTTTTTTTTTTAAACCAACCAAACCTTTGCATCTGAATCGGCGTTTGAAAGGGACGGACCGCACACTTTGTATGTAATTGGGCATAAATAATAGGATTTCATCTTTGCTCTGGTATTATAACCGTATCACATACATGATCCCACGAGTAGGAAAGGGGGAGGTTTTAAAGCACAAAACCTACATATCATACTCCCCTACAGGGGCTGGCAAATTGGCCAACCAACTGACCCAGGAACCAGGCAGCCCACACACCATACATACACGCATGTTACATGCACCCTACACATGTACACACATCATACATAGACACATGTTACATGCACCCTTACACATGTACACACCATACATAGACACCTGTTACATGCATCCTACACACATGTACACACCTTACATAGACACATGTTACATGCATCCTACACATATGTACACATACCATATATAGAGGTATGTTACATGCACCCTACACACATGTACGCACCATTCAATAGGCAGACTCTGTACACATGCAAACTCACAATAAACAAACACACTAGATACACACTATATACAAATGTACACACATCAGCAACACATACCACACACAGCCTAAAAACCTGACCTGTTAGTGGAATCGGCCACCCCTGATTTAAACACTAGTTTTACTGCAGTAAAGTTCTTGCTTTTTCTCTTCTGTAAAAACTTCAAAGCTTCCAGCCACTTTTCTTCCACTTAATGTTTCATTGACTTAGCACTAATCACCAATTGTTGTACAATGCCACTAAGAAAAAGGTCTGGGAGGATTAACTATGCCTGTCTGTCCTTGTTCTGCTGATAAGTGGCAATTCATTTTGTTAAACTAAGCAGATAATCCTCGAGATACATTTAAAGTTGCAACTACAGATCAAACCAGTAAATGTTGAGTCTTGTTTCAATAGGCACGTGGTACATATGTATTAGACAATTGTATACTGCTTATGTATTGGACCAATATAAAATGAATTAATGAGCTTTACATCCCGAGTCTCGCTTATCAGCATTAAAGGAGCTATACCTTTTCAAATATATGTATCTATATCCCCACCCTAGGTTGGCAACAGGGGGCCGCAGGGCTGCAAATCGTGTTTATTTCACCTCTTGGGACCCCCTGCTCCCCGAGATTCTTAACTCTAAATTGATGCTGGATCTCATATCTGTTTAAAGTTCCCATGTCCCGCGGGCCAATAGGGAGCGGCAAGGGATGATGTCGTGGCTTCCTATTGGCTAGCGGGACCTTTAAACAGACACTTTCTATTCCCAGGCAGAGCTGCTGCAGTCAGCCCCTTTAGAGGCAAATATCTCGGGAAGCAGGTGGTCCCCGGAGCTGAAATTAACTCAGCGATTCGACACCGGAGGCCCCCTGCCTCCCACCTAGTCCAACCCCCCACCCCCTGCCCACAAAAAGAGGTAACCGCTTTAATCAGACTTGTGTGTGTGTGTGTGTATATATAATTAATATATACTGCTTCCGTTAATAACAAGTACGTGTTTGTATATAAATAAGAGAGAATCAAGCGAGAACTGTTCAGCAGTTTCAGTCGTTGATCTCAGGTTTGTGTTTATCAAGCAGTTTGTAGCATTGGGGGCCATTATGAGAGGCCCAAAATATTTTTTTAATAGAAGGGCTTTAAGGATTGCAGAACGAAACATCTGGCCTTTCACAACTTTACACTAAACGGTACCATGTTGCTTACATTTGTTTTTGCTATTTGGTGGGAGGAGAAAGGAGTGGGTGGTGTAGCGTTTCAGGACTTGTATAGGTTACGGAGGAAAGCAGATTCATTTTATACGCTCTCGTGGTGTAGCCTACACACATCAGGATGGCAAGAGAATTTACCTTTAAAGCAGGTACACAAAGTCAGTTACGTGAGTAACAAAGTGACAAAAACGCTCCACCGTACAGCAAATAAAAATATCACTTGTGAGCACATTCACATCTCAGGCAGATCTGCAACCCTGCCTTTCCCCATTATCTCTTAGCATACAATGCTTCCACTGGAGCAAGGGATTCTGGGTAATGACATGTAAATGAGCACTCACAGGGTCACTTATAGAGAGGCGGGGTTGTGGACCTGTTTGAGATTTATGTAAATTTTATCGGCTGAAAACAGAAAATGTTAAATTATTGTAAACAGTTTAGATTGCAACCTTGACAATAATCCTTTTTAAATAGATTTTTTTTTTTTTTTAAATTAATTAACGCCTTCACTGCCAGGTGTACCTGCCCCACAATTTATTGCAGGCACCTCTGGCAGTGAGAGGGTTAAATGTTCGTCTGCTAAACATGACAACAAAGACCAGACACGTTTGCTTAGAGCGAAATAAATCAGGAAACTGATTAACCGCAGGAATATAACCATGCAGCATTTATTAGCACATTCTGATTAACATATTAATATTAATGGGAATTAATCATGTTGACTCTGAGAAGCAGTTGCCCAAAGTTGTTAACCCCTTCACTCCCTTCCTCCGCAACCAAGAAGATTACCTTAAACCAGTGGCTCTCAGTCTTTTTACACCGACACTCCTAAAACTAATGGTTTTGCAACAGGGACCTCCATTCTTTCAATATTTGGGGTTCGAGCCCCCGAAAGATCCCATTTAGTGGAATATATTATCCGGGTGATTGAGGCTGGGAAACGATCCCCCCCGCCAAAGTTCCTGGGCGGAGTGAAACACTCGCCGTATTAGTTATGATATCAGATGTGCGACAATGCGGCGAGTTTTTAGGGTGTCCGTCTGTTAGACTGCGAGGCAGCACCCACGAGGAATAAAAAGCTTTCCTGTCCATAAACATGGGCAGATTTTAAGTACTATGCCCCCGTGAGGTTTCTGGGTATTAATTTCTAATTTAAATATTCACGCCAACAGCGTAAATTACACACGGTGCGTTTAGTGCTGGGAAAGCATGACTTCTATTAATGTCAGGGACGCTGTATTGTCAATATGAGACGTTGAATCGGAAATATACATAGGTAGTTGGTATGGTGTGTACGCCTAGAGCAGTGTTCAACTTTTTGTTTAGTTAAGGAACCCTATAATTTCAGCTCAACCCCATTATAACGCGATCCGTTACAACGCAAATCCGCTTATGACGTGATGCAAGCGTGGCACCCAATATTCGTATTTATAAATACTTTACAACACAATTATTGGTGTCTTAAATACTTTATTGTACAATGCGTACAATTGTACATAATTTCGAACGCGATCCGCTTATATCGCGATGTGATTCTTTGGACCCCAAGCACAGTGTTATAACGGGGTTGAGCTGTATATTGTTAAATTCTGCTGAGCCCCAACCCTCTCTAATAGCGTGTCTGAGATCAGATGCATTGTAAGGAACCCCAACCCTCTCTAATAGCGTGTCGGAGATCCGATGCATTGTAAGGAACCCCAACCCTCTCTAATAGCGCGTCTGAGATCAGATGCATTGTAAGGAACCCCAACCCTCTCTAATAGCGTCTGAGATCTTTATTGACTCTCTGATAAGAACATGGTGGGATGAGGGTGAAAAAACATTAGATTGAGAATCTGTTCCCCAGTCAGAGGGTGCAGGAATTCCTCTGGCTGACCATGTGTGATTTTTGCTTATTTATCTGCATCAATTTAACTAGACAGAATATTTGTTCGTCGTTGACTAGCTCAAAAGAAATGTATCTTACAGCCTTATGTTTGTTGCAATACTGCTTTGCAGAGTATTTCTTTTTGACTGTATAACAGATTTGATGCATGATTAAGTCTGGAGATGTAGGCATGGGGTAACAGCATGATAATTGATTGGTATTTCAGAACTGCATGTTACAGCTTGAAGCTGGAACGTATTACCACCAAGGGCAGGATTTACTAATGAAGCCAGTCGGGGTTTATTGGAAACACTTTCCTGTTGACAGCTCCCCAGTCATTAGTGAGCAGCACGAGCTTCAAAAGAGATGGGAGCCTGCGTACTAAGATTATATTGTAACATTATTTGTGTGTCCAAAATGTCAGTGATGAAAGTAATACAACCCTTCCTGAAACGTGTGTCAGGTGGATGAAGACGTCTTGATTTTTGACACATCGCATCATGCCTGATTGATACAATTTCAATGAAAACAGACTCATGTATTTTATTTACCTTTATAACTAGTATTGGTAAATATCAATTATTAATGTGATATTTTTTAGAATAGCCATACTGTGAAAAAACAACAAACCACCTATATAATGAAACATCCGTGCTGCGTCAATGTAGTCAATGTCTGAGCCACCTGTGCAGAAGCACGGGTATCCTTAAAACCGGACCTGTTGGTGGCCCTTGAGGACTGGAGTTGGCCACCCCAGAGGTATCCGCATGTCAGAGCAAAGTAAAATGAATTGGCTTAAGTCAGTTTCATTCAGTTTCATCAGAAGCACAAAGATCGCAGGTTTGAAGCCCTGAATATCTGGAAGTGTCTCGATTTTCCAGAACATGCATTTCTCCCTCTGAGTGTTGGACACATTCTGTGACAAGCCGAGACTGGTTTTTAGCTGTGTTTCTGTTTTGGAAAATCGTTGATCTTTTACACGTGGCACACTGACAGCTCCCTTAAATCCCTTGACGTTACACATGAGTTGGAATAATGTTTTATGGACACATATTTATATTTATTCAAACATTCCAAACATCAACTGAAAGGTCACTTTGAGAAACTGGTTATGTTCTTGTTAGTCTGAAATAAAAAGTAAATAACGGCACACATGTTCTGTGTTATATACATCCACGCCAGCCACAAATCGTGTGCTAATGTGAGCCTGTGTAAAACTAAATGCAGGGCTTTTGAAGTAGAAAAATGTGAAATCTTATGATTTTTTTTCAAAATCAGTTCTGTAGTATTAGATAATAGTGACTTTTTTTTTAAATTCAACTCTTAATGACATTTTTAATGAGTTTTAAAGCAGCCGTCCAAGCTGCAGTTTGTTTTATTTTATTTCCCCTTTTAATATGTGCATCAATACAATCCACACAATGATGAGTAATTAGCTAAGTTGCCGACTGATCCGTTCTCCTGTGATCAATCAGCGAAGATTCGGCTCGGGGGCTCACTAAATGGCTGCAGAGGAGTATTCTGCAACCAGTGGAATGCATGTGTATATTAATATGATAAAGTTCTGTGGGGAAGATCATGTGACCAGGCAGCCACTAAATACAATTGGTGCACTGTTAGAGAGAGGGCAGGGCTCAAAAAGGGGTGTGCCAGAGCCTGTTTCAGAAGAGGAAGGGAATGTGACTTTGTAAATGGTTGCTATAGAACCAAAAATGCTTGTTACATTATAATACATTAAAAATGTCATCTAGAGTTGGCCCTTAGGCCAACCCTGACCTCACCCCTATCCCGGAACTCATAGCCCACACCAAACTATCTTCATTGGAAATAAAGCATTTTCTAAAAAAAAAAAAAGAAGTGTATCATCCAATCCGTAACAACTCTATGCTTTATAATTTTCCCCTCCTAATTCTAATCCACCGCGGTTCAGCTCACATTAACCATATTTACTTACGTAGCATTGGTACAGCTCAAGCCCGTTATAGCGCGATCCGCTTATAACGCGGTATGAGTGTGACTCCCGTTTTTAAAAAGCTGCATTTTTAAATTTTTTTTTTACATATGCTTTATTGCTAACGGACAAAATAAACAAAACACACCCACAATCCCGAGAGGTGAGGACATTGCACGAGATATCACAGCAGAGGAAGGATAGGCTTTGCAATGTGGATTCACTGGGAGGGGGTAGTTCTCCCCTTCCATCCTTAGCTGGAGGTCACAGGAAAGTCGGAAGCCTATTTAGAGGGCTAAAGATTGACATTTTACTACATGATAGAAATGGTGGCATATCCGTTTTATGAGCTGTATTGTATTTTTGGGGTTTACAATATAATAGGGCCCTTGTTTCCCAGCTTTTTGTTCAAAATAACCAGTCATTAACATGAAATAATTTTTACTGCATCAATTAAACGGCATTTTCTGAAAGCAAATCGTGTCCAATGAATACCAATTGTCTGCATAGAATATCTCTATGCACTTTCAGACCCATAAATAGTAATGGAAACCATTAAAGGAGAGAATAGAGTTATGTTGAAGGCTATGTTATGTCATGTGAGCTACTGCTGTATTTAATTAAAACTGTAATTCATTATTTGATTTATACAGTCATTCCTTCACATACCGTATCTTAAATGTCAATAATTTTTTTTTTTACTAAATAAACATTTAGAAGCTGCCCGTCAATTCCACAATGTACAATTCAAAAGCTTTTATGATATTAGCCGACTAAAATAAATAAATATATGTTTTAATATATAATAGTCTGTTACTATTAGAACAGAGACTTTCTCTCCTGTTCTATGGGGAATCCTCTGACTCAGTGTTTCCCAAGTCCAGTCCTCAGGGAACCCCAACAGATCAGGTCTTGAGGATATCCCTGCTCCAGCACAGGTGGTGCAGTCAAAATGACTGAGCCGCTGATTGACCCACCTGTGCTGGAGCAGGGATATCCTTAAGACCTGACCTCTTTGGGTTCCCTGAGGACTGGAGTTGGGAAACACTGTTCTGACTGCTTCTAAAAGGCTCCACCTCCTGCTCGTGTAAAAGGGAAGAGCCAGAATTTTAAAATAAAAACCGTGCTGAAAAGGGCAAAAGCTCAACTAAAAAACGCAATCACGATCCGTGCACAAATGGACTCTCTCTCTCTGTCGCGGAACCCCTGATCGCAACGGCAATTAAAATAAAAATTGCGATCCCAGCTATAACGCGGTGGCAATATGTGGACCCCAACCACCGCGTTATAACGGGTTCAGCTGTACTTCCTAATGGTAACACATTGGCTACTGAGACCCTAATTTGTATAAATGTGTATCCTTTTAATTTCAGCATAGAACTTTGGCTGGTAATAGCCCCTGGAGGCCACGAGGGTCATTCTGGGGCAGTTTTGCTGTTTAGATTATTTACTACTACACTAGCTGATATTGTGTATTTATCAGAACATAAGGATCCCCAGTGAAAGTCTTATACATTGTTTTTCTTCCCATTTAGTTTGGCACCTAGTTAGTATCATGTTTCACAGGATTTACCTGTGACCACTTTTACATACCTGTTTAGCAAGAAGTATTTTGTTTGTATAGCAACAACGTATTGTGTGAAATACTTCACATTCCAAACTGTGTTTAACACATTCACTGCTGCTGAGGCCGCCAAAAGGGGACTTTTTATACCAATCTTAAATCTGAAAAATATATATTTTTAAAGCAGCCATCTTGCTGAGAGATTTGCCCTTCTTTCTTTAGGATCATAACGAGCTTCATTGGTTGCTAAATAAAAACCAATGTAAAGATAGTTGTTCTGATTTATTAAAAAAAAACTTACATTGTAGCACGGGTCGCGTATTCTATGGTTATCTTACCATTTGGGGGGTCATTAATTAACAGCAGTAGGCCGACTATACTGCATGACGTCTGACCAGTGACGTACTAGAGGTGCTACTTGTAGTATTTTGCCAATGTTTAGGGGGTGACCCTCTTTCCCCCTCTGTTAGTTTTCCCAGAATAAGCCATTACAGATGCTGTCCCACTTAAAGGGACAATCCCTCCTAATTCCAGTGAAAGGGATCTCAGCTGGGTGGTTGATGCATTTTTTTTCCCACCCAAACCTGACACCTTTAAGTATTTTTAATTTATTTTTGGAGACTTGGGAGGTGTTTGATTTCCTCTGCCTGCTGCTCCCTCTCAGTGATGCTATCAATCTGTGATCAGCAAGTGCTTGCACAGCCCTCCTCCCTCCTCCCCACAATTGTATTGGCCTCTCTGTTAAGGACCAATTAGGGAAGAGGTCAGTGATAAGAGACAAAGAATGCAAAAGAAGGTATAAATCAAATGGAATAATTCCTTGGCATCCAGGTCTCCGAGCATTTTCAGGATGGATTGCATGTACACCTTGATCTGTAATTCAATTTTCTATACTCCAAAAAACTTGGATTGGAACAAAACGTCTTGTTTGTCATCGTCTATTACAATCATTTTAGCTGCTCATTGCTGCCTGACCCCAGCAGATGGATAAAAGAAAATGCAGTGAGAATTGATGAAGCTGTTTGTTTGCACGGTGACTGATTTCATTTGCCTTGCTTTCAAAACGATCTGCCCTGTATTAGCCAAACTGACCATGTTTTAATCTTTAGGCCTTCTGCTTACAACAATGACTCTTGCTAATGCTACATCTTCCGGAATAGAAGCAAGAAATACAACCTGTATGCCATGGATAGTCTCATTTTATATGGTGCAAACTACAAAATATAATCTTTCATAAATATGAGTTATTGGCTGTTCCCTCCAACCGGATCATACACCGGGCTTTTTTTTTTTTTAACCAATTCACGAGAAATTAAATGTTGAAGGTTCTAGAGCGGACAACCCCAGAACAATTCAAACCAAGAGCACAATACGATTAATCTAGCTGTGCTATATTTTTAGGCAGAATTAGAATCGTACTCCAGAGCCTCTGCAATCCAATTTAAATTTCAACTTCAGGGAATTCAGAGGTGCTTGAGACCTTCCTTCTGCAACCTTTGCAGAAGCCATTCAATCTTTCTACTCATTCACTCCCTTTTCACTTATTACCGTCTGCAAACATGGATTTATCGTACATGTAGAAGAGTGATTCTAGCCACTGGCAACAAAGTCTTCATTTCATCTTTCTCATGGGTCTGCTTTTTAGAGATTCAATAATGATATTACTGACAAATCGCTACAGGTAACTGATAAGACATCTTTTTTTGTGGGGGGTGGGGGGGGGGGGGGGGTAAAGGGGTTGGGAATTGTAATCTGAACATTAAAGGTTAGTAATTGTAAGGGATATTTTCTTCGTCTGATTTGTAGCCAGTAGGATTTATTGTTTGCGGACTGAAAAATAACCGCTAGCTTCCAACTAAGGTTTGATAGAGAATTCAAGATTTTTTGAAGCCAATATACAGCCAATACGGAGACCACTTGGATATGTAATCATGATATGGTGCAATGTCACTATAATGCAATATAAGTACAAGTCATTTCGCAGGAAGGGCGAGCAGAGTATTGATATTTTTTTAACCCATTTGCAGTCACTCCAATGTCATTCAAAGGGTCAAAATTCACTGAAAATACATTATTTTACATTCACGTTTCTTAAAGGTGCATTTCCAAGTAGGTTTAAATTTTTTACATGTTGTACCTTTTTATACTTTGGACCTAACCATGTAGCAAGGAGGAGCTGCAGGACCATGCGATCCCTTTAACATACATGTAGACCAGAGGTATTATTAAGCATTTAAGCTGCTTTGCACTGTTGAAACTCATTTGAAGGGAACGTGCACAGATGGGGCTTTACTTTCTGTCTGAAATGTGATGCTTTTTAATTTCCCTGGGGCCGTCTCCGTGATTCTGTGCGTATCTTATCTCCTGTGTGTCTCTGATTTGCTTATCTAATATCGGATGCAATCAGATAAGAGGAGTAAGTGGCTGTCATTTAATGTCAGAAAGCGTAGACATTTTCAATAATTGCAAAGGTTCGTACTGTATCCGAAAATTACTTTACTGTTAAATACTGCTAATTCAATATACAGATGTATTACAAGTTGCACAGCAGATAAGACAGTTCGAAAAAGAAACACCTACTGTATGTGTTGTGGGTTGTATTGATCACTGAGTGCCCTTGACTTTGACCTTGCATTCTTAGACGAGCTGTGGTCCTTTGGCAGAGATGTCCTGCAGAATTTCTGTGGTCCTGCCTTCCCAGTCATTGGCAGTATGAGAGATACTCCCCATAAAAGTGGTTCCTTTGTGTGTTTGGAATGGGGCCTCAGGATATTAATAGAAACAACAGTTGTTATTTGGGTAGGGCAATGGTATCCGTGATGGACATAACTGAACTTATGGTAGTTTTAATGGGTTAAAAGTGCAGTTCCCCCCAATATTACGTCTTCTGAATGTGAGCTCAATATTATGCATTTTAAAGCAGATTATCCACCTCTTCTTTTTTGTTTTTGTAGCTGTTTTTTATTTGAAAAAGGCCCAAATCCTGCAGTAGTGTTCACATGGCTCGTGCCGTTTATCCCCACTCCACCAGGCAGCACTGAGCTGTTTTCCATGCAGAAAACAAAGGGTCTTGAAGCTGGGATATTCTGAAAACCTGACCTGTTGGTGGCCCTTGAGGACTAGAGTTGGCTGCGCGTGACCTAGAGTGAACCGCTCACCTAACATCGCAGATGCACCAAACTCCTTTAATGTTAGCGCAGGGAAATATCGTTATGATAAATACGTCACGCCAAAACGTGCCGTTATTCCCAGCCTGGTCACGATTATCCTAACGTTATTTCATAGAATTCTCTATAAAAACAAAATACATGTTATAAGTAAAATGTGGTACCCTGATATATTCTTCTAGTTTGACACATCGCACTTTCTATTAAAATAGTTGTGTGTCAGACCAAGATATATATATCTCTCATTAATAAACACGCATTATACGGTTGGAACGCGATAGTGCGTTGTGCGTTGTGCGTTGTTTGTAATGCACATGACATTTTTCCTAATACGTGTCTGCATTGCATTGCTTAACGCGTTTCTGCACTATTACCCGCTAATGCATTTATCGACACAATATTGTTTTTGCATATAATTATCTTCGTGGATACCCGTTAAACTCAAGGAAAATAATGGCCGTTGCCTATTTAGGGTAACCTGCCCTTACTTGCCCTGATTTTACCGGAGCTTCGTGCGTCTGGGCCGTAGAATGGTGCGATAAGAGGGCAACACTGGGCGTCTATCATTGAATTCAGCATTGTGGCGTCCATGTTTGAAAAGGTACTGTCACTTCTATAATGTGTGTTATCCCTGTTCCTCAGGCTTTCGGACAAGCACATAGCAACCACAAGAAAGTAGCAGCAGATGGGGAGAGTCGGGAGGAAACGCTCATTCAGGAATCGGCCACAAAGGAAGAGTACTACATGAAAAAGGTTCTGGAACTGCAGACTGAGCTCAAGCAATCAAGAAACGTCGTCACCAACTCGCTCTCTGAAAACGAGCGACTCATCTCTGTGGCACAAGAACTGAAAGAGGTAAGGCCTCGGCAAAATGATCATCAACGTATTGATAGATAATAATGAGTTCTAGCCATTTGTAAACAAGTTGCAATGTCACAAGGCAAGGGACGTGTTTTATTACTTTGATGCAGTATTCATGCTCAATCCTTGCACAGCAATAAAGCCATTCGGAGCTTGCAGCTGGTACTATTTTGTCCTTTCCTAAAGGGGCAGTTCCACCTACTTTTTTTTTTTTTTTTACCTCCCTCCACCCCATTTTATTGACAGGGTGGGAACATGGGGGTCCCCATTAGCCAAACCCCTCCTTTTTCAGGTACTTGAAATACTTACCAGTGAAGTTACTGGGTTTAAAGCTCCCTCAGGGGAAACAAAATGGCTGCTTAATCTTGGGCCAATAGGAAGCTGCAACATCATCGTTTGTGGCTTCCTACTGGACGGCCATTTAAAGCCTCTTTAAAAACCAGGAAGTAATAACAGTAAATTCACCAGTAAGTATTTTGGGAACCTCATCATAGCTGAAAATAGTGCTACTCACTGGATTGCCTCGGAGAGCCGGTCACGTGAGCACAGGTGCCGGAGGGGCCGTGACACTCAAAGGATTAAAGTAAAATAGCCCACCTGTAATCCAATGGTGTTGCTCATGTCCTAAAGTGCAGGCCACTCAGAAACATATGGCATCCTGCATTTCCTGGGGACGTGGTTTAGGAAAGAATGATCAGCAAGGTACATCCTGGAGTCATCCCTGGAACGCGTAAACTCAGTCATTCCAACTTCTGCTCTTCCAGTGTCGGACAGGAGGTTAAATACATAGGCATATTAATTCCACCAGTGATACCTGTTATCTCTATTCCTTCCTCGTGAAACCCAAGCCGCCAACCTTTACACATTGTGACTCGTTATATTTCATTGTCACATTGTTGCAATGATTGCGTTCTAAAGCAATGAAAGAAAATACAAATTCCCTATTATTTTTGCAATGCATTTAGACTCAGGGCTGCTGAATTCAAAATACATTGGACATAGTGAACCGTCAACTGTAGACTGCAACATTAAAGCAGCATTGCGAGCTGGCATGTTCCAGGTTCTTACCGGCGTGTTTGCAGGTTTTCAAACTCCCTCCAGGGGAAACAAAATGGCCGCCATATCTCACGAGTCCAGTGGGCGAACATCACCGATTGCGGCTTCCTATTGGATGGATATTTAAATACCTTTAAAAATGTAGGAAGTACCTTGACACCCCCCCCCCCCTGCTTCCTGTGCTGTAAAATAAGAAGGGTGCGGGGCGGTTCAGTTACGCTGGATCGCTACTCTGAGTTTGAGAGGACACATTACACAATTGCTGGGTACAATCCATTTTCCTTTCTCTTATTAAAGTTCCTGGCACGAATGATCTCATTTTCCGAGCTGTTATTATAAAAAGTGACTCAATTGTTTTTCCTGACGAAAAATGCTGAGATCAACCGGAGAAGATTTTATTAGCGGTTACTCCTTTTACTGACTTGGATATTTGATTCCATACGGGCTTTTCTAAGTTACATAAAGACAGAAAAGATCCCAACAGTAAAGTGTTAGCTCTTTGGGACAGTCTCCTTTAGCCTTAAGTTGTCATTTAACTGTTGCATTTATTCCAATTGGTTGCAATGTATTTACAGTCCTCAAGGGCCACCAACAGGTTAGGTTTTGAGGATATCCCTGCTTCATCACAGGTGGCCCAATCAGTAGCTCAGTCTTTGACTGCACCACCTGTGCTGAAGGAGGGATATCCTGAAAACCTGTCCTATTGTAATGTTGTATAGCGCTGCGTACATGGTTGGTGTTATATAAATCACATTATACGTACATGCAATCTACTTTTTACTTTGCATCCCCTCCTCCTCCTCCCTAACTCCTCACCTTCCTCCCCTCCTCCTCCCTAATTCCTCTCCTCCCTCCCCTCCTCCTTCCCCCACTATCCTCCTCCTCCACCCCCTTCCTCCTCCCCCCTCTCCTGCTCCTCTCAGCCCCCTTCCTCTCTGCCCTTCTCTCCCCTGCACCCTCCGCTGCCCTTCTCTCCTCCCTGCTGCCCTTCTCTCTCCCCCCCCCCCCCCCACTGCCCTTCCTTGCCACCCTGCTGCTGCGCTTGTCCCCCCCCATCCTTCTCTCACGTTGTGGCTTCCTATTGGCTCAGGGATCACGTGAGATTTGGCGGCGATGGTGTTTCCTCTGTGGGCCCGGGGAGCCAGAGATTACACTAGTAGATATTTTGAGAATTGTATTGTATTGTATGTCTTTATTTATATAGCGCCATTAATTCCCTGACCCTGAGAATAGCCTGGTTCAGCACAGGATAACCTCCTGATTTATGAATCATCCTGAGGACTTGCTATTAGTAAGGAGCAGTATAACAGTTATAGACTTTTTGTGTCATCATATGGCTAGAAAAGCATGTCTGTGGCAGAGATATGGAGCCAGAACTCGATTTCAGAGGCTAATGTCAAAAATAGGCTTTGTTTGGCCTAATCCATTATCTGGACTTTGCAGCCATGTGACGAGACAAACTAAAGTGAATAAACCCCATTTCTTTTTATTCTGTAGCATGCAGTGCTTTTCTTCTTTGCACATTCTAGGTGGAAGCAGTATATTTCTGATACAGTTTGCTGGGGGGGAGGGAGGATCCTAAATTATGTTCTGAGCATTTAAATACAGGCATACCCCGGTTTAAGTACACTCACTTTAAGTACACTCGCGAGTAAGTACATTTCGCTCAATAGGCAAACGGCAGCTCACGCATGCGCCTGTCAGCACGTCCTGAACAGGAATACCGGCTCCCTACCTGTACCGAAGCTGTGCACAAGCGGGGAGACTATAGAGCCTGTTACACATGCGTTATTTACATCAGTTATGCACGTATATGACGATTGCAGTACAGTACATGCATCGATAAGTGGAAAAAAGGGAGTGCTTCACTTTAAGTACATTTTCGCTTTACATACATGCTCCGGTCCCATTGCGTATGTTAATGCGGGGTATGCCTGTAGTTTCTTCTTGTGGTCGCCAGAGACAGAAACAGTATTGTATTCAACAATTTGGCCTGTCCCCGGAATTCGCTTTAAGTGTTACGTAACATTTGAGATTTTCCGCATCGTGTTCTGAGGTCTTTACAATCCAAAGCATTATTATTCTTTGCTCTTCAATAGTAACAATGTAACAATATGACAAACAGCTGTGGGTAAAGAGAGGTGTGAAGTGCCCTATTATTAATTGAAATGAGCTGGTCTACCCAGCTCTGTCCATTTAATAGTAATAATTTAAGTGAGTCTCGCTCATAACCGCGCTCTGTATCACGTTCCCATGCAGCATGTGCTGAACTCCGCCCTATGTGTCACAGCACCGCCCACTTACATAATAACCCCACCCCTTTCATCATAGACATGACCGCACCCCCTGGCAGACACGGGATCCCCTGCTCCCGAGTTGAGGCGTGGGGAGGCCCTGTCATTACGCTGATTTTCCAGTGTTTTTGATTAAAAAAATCAGTGTTTATCAGAGTTAACAATGAAAAAAAGGTGATACATGTGAATTTTTTTTTTTTGGGGGCGGGGGGTAGTTTGGTAGTTTCCATACTTCCTTTTGGTTAAAACCGTAATCCCTATGTTTATAACACTGCTCTTATTACGTTCACACAGCCGCTGACGGAATCATTTCAGCAGTTCGGTTGTTTACTGTTTAAATGAATCACCCACCAATAATAACCATTCTACATTTCGTAGAGACGTGGGTCTGAAATCAACCCTGCTCTGCCATATAAACTGAGCTACATTTAAAGATTTGAGCAGATGAAATATTTTCTTGGCTAAGGGATGGAAAAGTCTCGGGCGCCTAAAATGTTAGTCCTGGCGCCTGTGCTGGATCCCCCGACACAGCTCCTCCAGGAGTGAAACTTGGTGAGTGGACACAGGAAGATTCTTGTGTGTCCGTCCTGCTCGGCAGCTTGCAGTATCTTTCTATTCTGTTTACCGCTGTATATTCACAAAAGAAAAAAAGGAGGAAAATATACGCACTCGTCTTTCAAAAGATCCTGGGACCATTCATTGCAAATCGGGGAGACAAACATAGCACGACGTGGCGGGGACCTTGGAAGGGTGAACATTGGTCCCCAAAACGTTGTGCTATTTTGTCTCCCCGATTTGCTATAAATGATCTCAGGATCTTTTGAAAGACGAGTGCAGCTTTTTACTCCTTTTTTCTTTTGTGATAGTATGGTGGGAGTTGGGAATCCCCCCACGGAGAAGCTACACACCTCAATACAACTGGACAAGAAAAGACCCAATAAGGGATAACAGGGGTGCAGGGCCAAGTACCTTACTTTATATTGTACCATTGAATATTCCACAGTCTAATTTCTCAGGCTAATTCATTGTTTTAAGGTGCAAGGTGATAATAATTGTTCCTTTATCTGTAATCGTGTATTTCTTATTATCCAATATTAAATAAAATATCCGCAAACAGATTTCATGTCAGTTCAATTACTTATCGTAAGGCAAAATAACAATAAAGCTTCATCTACAGGTACAGGCCAAACTAAAGCATAGTATGGCCAGGAAATGTCCAAGAACCAGAAACAGCGAAGAAAGATTAGCGATTATTTTCACAAGGTGAAGTTAGGCGATTACAAAGGCAGCGGGCAGCATTATCAGTGAGGGTCTGTGGGCAGCATTATCAGTGAGGGTCTGTGTGCAGCATTATCAGTAAGGGGCTGTGTGCAGCATTATCAGTACGGGTCTGTGTGCAGCATTATCAGTAAGGGGCTGTGTGCAGCATTATCAGTAAGGGGCTGTGTGCAGCATTATCAGTGAGGTTCTGTGTGCAGCATTATCAGTAAGGGGCTGTGTGCAGCATTATCAGTAAGGGTCTGTGTGCAGCATTATCAGTAAGGGTCTGTGTGCAGCATTATCAGTACGGGTCTGTGTGCAGCATTATCAGTGAGGGTCTGTGTGCAGCATTATCAGTAAGGGGCTGTGTGCAGCATTATCAGTGAGGGGCTGTGTGCAGCATTATCAGTAAGGGTCTGTGTGCAGCATTATCAGTGAGGGTCTGTGTGCAGCATTATCAGTGAGGGTCTGTGGGCAGCATTATCAGTGAGGGTCTGTGTGCAGCATTATCAGTACGGGTCTGTGTGCAGCATTATCAGTACGGGTCTGTGTGCAGCATTATCAGTAAGGGGCTGTGTGCAGCATTATCAGTGAGGTTCTGTGTGCAGCATTATCAGTACGGGTCTGTGTGCAGCATTATCAGTAAGGGGCTGTGTGCAGCATTATCAGTGAGGTTCTGTGTGCAGCATTATCAGTAAGGGGCTGTGTGCAGCATTATCAGTGAGGGTCTGTGTGCAGCATTATCAGTGAGGGGCTGTGTGCAGCATTATCAGTAAGGGGCTGTGTGCAGCATTATCAGTAAGGGTCTGTGTGCAGCATTATCAGTGAGGGTCTGTGGGCAGCATTATCAGTAAGGGGCTGTGTGCAGCATTATCAGTAAGGGTCTGTGTGCAGCATTATCAGTGAGGGGCTGTGTGCAGCATTATCAGTGAGGTTCTGTGTGCAGCATTATCAGTGAGGGTCTGTGTGCAGCATTATCAGTAAGGGTCTGTGTGCAGCATTATCAGTAAGGGTCTGTGTGCAGCATTATCAGTGAGGGTCTGTGTGCAGCATTATCAGTGAGGGGCTGTGTGCAGCATTATCAGTGAGGGTCTGTGTGCAGCATTATCAGTAAGGGTCTGTGTGCAGCATTATCAGTAAGGGTCTGT